>NW_027443588.1:0-40612 GCF_048569485.1 Anomaloglossus baeobatrachus | reverse complement strand
TAGTTTTGGAGAAAATTGTGGTCATTTCATTTATGCGCGAATGTGTTCAGATTGCTATTCTATTGCATTTGGCACATGGTGACGATTATCTCGAGAGTGCAAAGTAGCCAAATGAAACTTTTACTGGATTTCCACTTACTTTATCAAATCTCATCTCCACCACACAGGACAAGTTTGCATCTGTTATAGTTTTGGAGAAAATTGTGGTCATTTCATTTATGCGCGAATGTGTTCAGATTGCTATTCTATTGCATTTGGCACATGGTGACGATTATCTCGAGAGTGCAAAGTAGCCAAATGAAACTTTTACTGGATTTCCACTTACTTTATCAAATCTCATCTCCACCACACAGGACAAGTTTGCATCTGTTATAGTTTTGGAGAAAATTGTGGTCATTTCATTTATGCGCGAATGTGTTCAGATTGCTATTCTATTGCATTTGGCACATGGTGATGATTATCTCGAGAGTGCAAAGTAGCCAAATGAAACTTTTACTGGATTTCCACTTACTTTATCAAATCTCATCTCCACCACACAGGACAAGTTTGCATCTGTTATAGTTTTGGAGAAAATTGTGGTCATTTCATTTATGCGCGAATGTGTTCAGATTGCTATTCTATTGCATTTGGCACATGGTGACGATTATCTCGAGAGTGCAAAGTAGCCAAATGAAACTTTTACTGCATTTCCACTTACTTTATCAAATCTCATCTCCACCACACAGGACAAGTTTGCATCTGTTATAGTTTTGGAGAAAATTGTGGTCATTTCATTTATGCGCGAATGTGTTCAGATTGCTATTTTATTGCATTTGGCACATGGTGACGATTATCTCGAGAGTGCAAAGTAGCCAAATGAAACTTTTACTGGATTTCCACTTACTTTATCAAATCTCATCTCCACCACACAGGACAAGTTTGCATCTGTTATAGTTTTGGAGAAAATTGTGGTCATTTCATTTATGCGCGAATGTGTTCAGATTGCTATTCTATTGCATTTGGCACATGGTGACGATTATCTCGAGAGTGCAAAGTAGCCAAATGAAACTTTTACTGGATTTCCACTTACTTTATCAAATCTCATCTCCACCACACAGGACAAGTTTGCATCTGTTATAGTTTTGGAGAAAATTGTGGTCATTTCATTTATGCGCGAATGTGTTCAGATTGCTATCCTATTGCATTTGGCACATGGTGACGATTATCTCGAGAGTGCAAAGTAGCCAAATGAATCTTTTACTGGATTTCCACTTACTTTATCAAATCTCATCTCCACCACACAGGACAAGTTTGCATCTGTTATAGTTTTGGAGAAAATTGTGGTCATTTCATTTATGCGCGAATGTGTTCAGATTGCTATCCTATTGCATTTGGCACATGGTGACGATTATCTCGAGAGTGCAAAGTAGCCAAATGAAACTTTTACTGGATTTCCACTTACTTTATCAAATCTCATCTCCACCACACAGGACAAGTTTGCATCTGTTATAGTTTTGGAGAAAATTGTGGTCATTTCATTTATGCGCGAATGTGTTCAGATTGCTATTCTATTGCATTTGGCACATGGTGACGATTATCTCGAGAGTGCAAAGTAGCCAAATGAAACTTTTACTGGATTTCCACTTACTTTATCAAATCTCATCTCCACCACACAGGACAAGTTTGCATCTGTTATAGGTTTGGAGAAAATTGTGGTCATTTCATTTATGCGCGAATGTGTTCAGATTGCTATTCTATTGCATTTGGCACATGGTGACGATTATCTCGAGAGTGCAAAGTAGCCAAATGAAACTTTTACTGGATTTCCACTTACTTTATCAAATCTCATCTCCACCACACAGGACAAGTTTGCATCTGTTATAGTTTTGGAGAAAATTGTGGTCATTTCATTCATGCGCGAATGTGTTCAGATTGCTATTCTATTGCATTTGGCACATGGTGACGATTATCTCGAGAGTGCAAAGTATCCAAATGAAACTTTTACTGGATTTCCACTTACTTTATCAAATCTCATCTCCACCACACAGGACAAGTTTGCATCTGTTATAGTTTTGGAGAAAATTGTGGTCATTTCATTCATGCGCGAATGTGTTCAGATTGCTATTCTATTGCATTTGGCACATGGTGACGATTATTTCGAGAGTGCAAAGTAGCCAAATGAAACTTTTACTGGATTTCCACTTACTTTATCAAATCTCATCTCCACCACACAGGACAAGTTTGCATCTGTTATAGTTTTGGAGAAAATTGTGGTCATTTCATTTATGCGCGAATGTGTTCAGATTGCTATTCTATTGCATTTGGCACATGGTGACGATTATCTCGAGAGTGCAAAGTAGCCAAATGAAACTTTTACTGCATTTCCACTTACTTTATCAAATCTCATCTCCACCACACAGGACAAGTTTGCATCTGTTATAGTTTTGGAGAAAATTGTGGTCATTTCATTTATGCGCGAATGTGTTCAGATTGCTATTTTATTGCATTTGGCACATGGTGACGATTATCTCGAGAGTGCAAAGTAGCCAAATGAAACTTTTACTGGATTTCCACTTACTTTATCAAATCTCATCTCCACCACACAGGACAAGTTTGCATCTGTTATAGTTTTGGAGAAAATTGTGGTCATTTCATTTATGCGCGAATGTGTTCAGATTGCTATTCTATTGCATTTGGCACATGGTGACGATTATCTCGAGAGTGCAAAGTAGCCAAATGAAACTTTTACTGGATTTCCACTTACTTTATCAAATCTCATCTCCACCACACAGGACAAGTTTGCATCTGTTATAGTTTTGGAGAAAATTGTGGTCATTTCATTTATGCGCGAATGTGTTCAGATTGCTATCCTATTGCATTTGGCACATGGTGACGATTATCTCGAGAGTGCAAAGTAGCCAAATGAATCTTTTACTGGATTTCCACTTACTTTATCAAATCTCATCTCCACCACACAGGACAAGTTTGCATCTGTTATAGTTTTGGAGAAAATTGTGGTCATTTCATTTATGCGCGAATGTGTTCAGATTGCTATCCTATTGCATTTGGCACATGGTGACGATTATCTCGAGAGTGCAAAGTAGCCAAATGAAACTTTTACTGGATTTCCACTTACTTTATCAAATCTCATCTCCACCACACAGGACAAGTTTGCATCTGTTATAGTTTTGGAGAAAATTGTGGTCATTTCATTTATGCGCGAATGTGTTCAGATTGCTATTCTATTGCATTTGGCACATGGTGACGATTATCTCGAGAGTGCAAAGTAGCCAAATGAAACTTTTACTGGATTTCCACTTACTTTATCAAATCTCATCTCCACCACACAGGACAAGTTTGCATCTGTTATAGTTTTGGAGAAAATTGTGGTCATTTCATTTATGCGCGAATGTGTTCAGATTGCTATCCTATTGCATTTGGCACATGGTGACGATTATCTCGAGAGTGCAAAGTAGCCAAATGAATCTTTTACTGGATTTCCACTTACTTTATCAAATCTCATCTCCACCACACAGGACAAGTTTGCATCTGTTATAGTTTTGGAGAAAATTGTGGTCATTTCATTCATGCGCGAATGTGTTCAGATTGCTATTCTATTGCATTTGGCACATGGTGACGATTATCTCGAGAGTGCAAAGTAGCCAAATGAAACTTTTACTGGATTTCCACTTACTTTATCAAATCTCATCTCCACCACACAGGACAAGTTTGCATCTGTTATAGTTTTGGAGAAAATTGTGGTCATTTCATTCATGCGCGAATGTGTTCAGATTGCTATTCTATTGCATTTGGCACATGGTGACGATTATTTCGAGAGTGCAAAGTAGCCAATGAAACTTTTACTGGATTTCCACTTACTTTATCAAATCTCATCTCCACCACACAGGACAAGTTTGCATCTGTTATAGTTTTGGAGAAAATTGTGGTCATTTCATTTATGCGCGAATGTGTTCAGATTGCTATTCTATTGCATTTGGCACATGGTGACGATTATCTCGAGAGTGCAAAGTAGCCAAATGAAACTTTTACTGCATTTCCACTTACTTTATCAAATCTCATCTCCACCACACAGGACAAGTTTGCATCTGTTATAGTTTTGGAGAAAATTGTGGTCATTTCATTTATGCGCGAATGTGTTCAGATTGCTATTCTATTGCATTTGGCACATGGTGACGATTATCTCGAGAGTGCAAAGTAGCCAAATGAAACTTTTACTGGATTTCCACTTACTTTATCAAATCTCATCTCCACCACACAGGACAAGTTTGCATCTGTTATAGTTTTGGAGAAAATTGTGGTCATTTCATTTATGCGCGAATGTGTTCAGATTGCTATTCTATTGCATTTGGCACATGGTGACGATTATCTCGAGAGTGCAAAGTAGCCAAATGAAACTTTTACTGGATTTCCACTTACTTTATCAAATCTCATCTCCACCACACAGGACAAGTTTGCATCTGTTATAGTTTTGGAGAAAATTGTGGTCATTTCATTTATGCGCGAATGTGTTCAGATTGCTATCCTATTGCATTTGGCACATGGTGACGATTATCTCGAGAGTGCAAAGTAGCCAAATGAAACTTTTACTGGATTTCCACTTACTTTATCAAATCTCATCTCCACCACACAGGACAAGTTTGCATCTGTTATAGTTTTGGAGAAAATTGTGGTCATTTCATTTATGCGCGAATGTGTTCAGATTGCTATCCTATTGCATTTGGCACATGGTGACGATTATCTCGAGAGTGCAAAGTAGCCAAATGAAACTTTTACTGGATTTCCACTTACTTTATCAAATCTCATCTCCACCACACAGGACAAGTTTGCATCTGTTATAGTTTTGGAGAAAATTGTGGTCATTTCATTTATGCGCGAATGTGTTCAGATTGCTATTCTATTGCATTTGGCACATGGTGACGATTATCTCGAGAGTGCAAAGTAGCCAAATGAAACTTTTACTGGATTTCCACTTACTTTATCAAATCTCATCTCCACCACACAGGACAAGTTTGCATCTGTTATAGTTTTGGAGAAAATTGTGGTCATTTCATTTATGCGCGAATGTGTTCAGATTGCTATTCTATTGCATTTGGCACATGGTGACGATTATCTCGAGAGTGCAAAGTAGCCAAATGAAACTTTTACTGGATTTCCACTTACTTTATCAAATCTCATCTCCACCACACAGGACAAGTTTGCATCTGTTATAGTTTTGGAGAAAATTGTGGTCATTTCATTTATGCGCGAATGTGTTCAGATTGCTATTCTATTGCATTTGGCACATGGTGACGATTATCTCGAGAGTGCAAAGTAGCCAAATGAAACTTTTACTGGATTTCCACTTACTTTATCAAATCTCATCTCCACCACACAGGACAAGTTTGCATCTGTTATAGTTTTGGAGAAAATTGTGGTCATTTCATTTATGCGCGAATGTGTTCAGATTGCTATTCTATTGCATTTGGCACATGGTGACGATTATCTCGAGAGTGCAAAGTAGCCAAATGAAACTTTTACTGGATTTCCACTTACTTTATCAAATCTCATCTCCACCACACAGGACAAGTTTGCATCTGTTATAGTTTTGGAGAAAATTGTGGTCATTTCATTTATGCGCGAATGTGTTCAGATTGCTATTCTATTGCATTTGGCACATGGTGACGATTATCTCGAGAGTGCAAAGTAGCCAAATGAAACTTTTACTGGATTTCCACTTACTTTATCAAATCTCATCTCCACCACACAGGACAAGTTTGCATCTGTTATAGTTTTGGAGAAAATTGTGGTCATTTCATTTATGCGCGAATGTGTTCAGATTGCTATTCTATTGCATTTGGCACATGGTGACGATTATCTCGAGAGTGCAAAGTAGCCAAATGAAACTTTTACTGGATTTCCACTTACTTTATCAAATCTCATCTCCACCACACAGGACAAGTTTGCATCTGTTATAGTTTTGGAGAAAATTGTGGTCATTTCATTTATGCGCGAATGTGTTCAGATTGCTATTCTATTGCATTTGGCACATGGTGACGATTATCTCGAGAGTGCAAAGTAGCCAAATGAAACTTTTACTGGATTTCCACTTACTTTATCAAATCTCATCTCCACCACACAGGACAAGTTTGCATCTGTTATAGTTTTGGAGAAAATTGTGGTCATTTCATTTATGCGCGAATGTGTTCAGATTGCTATTCTATTGCATTTGGCACATGGTGACGATTATCTCGAGAGTGCAAAGTAGCCAAATGAAACTTTTACTGGATTTCCACTTACTTTATCAAATCTCATCTCCACCACACAGGACAAGTTTGCATCTGTTATAGTTTTGGAGAAAATTGTGGTCATTTCATTTATGCGCGAATGTGTTCAGATTGCTATTCTATTGCATTTGGCACATGGTGACGATTATCTCGAGAGTGCAAAGTAGCCAAATGAAACTTTTACTGGATTTCCACTTACTTTATCAAATCTCATCTCCACCACACAGGACAAGTTTGCATCTGTTATAGTTTTGGAGAAAATTGTGGTCATTTCATTTATGCGCGAATGTGTTCAGATTGCTATTCTATTGCATTTGGCACATGGTGACGATTATCTCGAGAGTGCAAAGTAGCCAAATGAAACTTTTACTGGATTTCCACTTACTTTATCAAATCTCATCTCCACCACACAGGACAAGTTTGCATCTGTTATAGTTTTGGAGAAAATTGTGGTCATTTCATTTATGCGCGAATGTGTTCAGATTGCTATTCTATTGCATTTGGCACATGGTGACGATTATCTCGAGAGTGCAAAGTAGCCAAATGAAACTTTTACTGGATTTCCACTTACTTTATCAAATCTCATCTCCACCACACAGGACAAGTTTGCATCTGTTATAGTTTTGGAGAAAATTGTGGTCATTTCATTTATGCGCGAATGTGTTCAGATTGCTATTCTATTGCATTTGGCACATGGTGACGATTATCTCGAGAGTGCAAAGTAGCCAAATGAAACTTTTACTGGATTTCCACTTACTTTATCAAATCTCATCTCCACCACACAGGACAAGTTTGCATCTGTTATAGTTTTGGAGAAAATTGTGGTCATTTCATTTATGCGCGAATGTGTTCAGATTGCTATCCTATTGCATTTGGCACATGGTGACGATTATCTCGAGAGTGCAAAGTAGCCAAATGAATCTTTTACTGGATTTCCACTTACTTTATCAAATCTCATCTCCACCACACAGGACAAGTTTGCATCTGTTATAGTTTTGGAGAAAATTGTGGTCATTTCATTTATGCGCGAATGTGTTCAGATTGCTATCCTATTGCATTTGGCACATGGTGACGATTATCTCGAGAGTGCAAAGTAGCCAAATGAAACTTTTACTGGATTTCCACTTACTTTATCAAATCTCATCTCCACCACACAGGACAAGTTTGCATCTGTTATAGTTTTGGAGAAAATTGTGGTCATTTCATTTATGCGCGAATGTGTTCAGATTGCTATTCTATTGCATTTGGCACATGGTGACGATTATCTCGAGAGTGCAAAGTAGCCAAATGAAACTTTTACTGGATTTCCACTTACTTTATCAAATCTCATCTCCACCACACAGGACAAGTTTGCATCTGTTATAGTTTTGGAGAAAATTGTGGTCATTTCATTTATGCGCGAATGTGTTCAGATTGCTATTCTATTGCATTTGGCACATGGTGACGATTATCTCGAGAGTGCAAAGTAGCCAAATGAAACTTTTACTGGATTTCCACTTACTTTATCAAATCTCATCTCCACCACACAGGACAAGTTTGCATCTGTTATAGTTTTGGAGAAAATTGTGGTCATTTCATTTATGCGCGAATGTGTTCAGATTGCTATTCTATTGCATTTGGCACATGGTGACGATTATCTCGAGAGTGCAAAGTAGCCAAATGAAACTTTTACTGGATTTCCACTTACTTTATCAAATCTCATCTCCACCACACAGGACAAGTTTGCATCTGTTATAGTTTTGGAGAAAATTGTGGTCATTTAATTTATGCGCGAATGTGTTCAGATTGCTATTCTATTGCATTTGGCACATGGTGACGATTATCTCGAGAGTGCAAAGTAGCCAAATGAAACTTTTACTGGATTTCCACTTACTTTATCAAATCTCATCTCCACCACACAGGACAAGTTTGCATCTGTTATAGTTTTGGAGAAAATTGTGGTCATTTCATTTATGCGCGAATGTGTTCAGATTGCTATTCTATTGCATTTGGCACATGGTGACGATTATCTCGAGAGTGCAAAGTAGCCAAATGAAACTTTTACTGGATTTCCACTTACTTTATCAAATCTCATCTCCACCACACAGGACAAGTTTGCATCTGTTATAGTTTTGGAGAAAATTGTGGTCATTTCATTTATGCGCGAATGTGTTCAGATTGCTATTCTATTGCATTTGGCACATGGTGACGATTATCTCGAGAGTGCAAAGTAGCCAAATGAAACTTTTACTGATTTCCACTTACTTTATCAAATCTCATCTCCACCACACAGGACAAGTTTGCATCTGTTATAGTTTTGGAGAAAATTGTGGTCATTTCATTTATGCGCGAATGTGTTCAGATTGCTATTCTATTGCATTTGGCACATGGTGACGATTATCTCGAGAGTGCAAAGTAGCCAAATGAAACTTTTACTGGATTTCCACTTACTTTATCAAATCTCATCTCCACCACACAGGACAAGTTTGCATCTGTTATAGTTTTGGAGAAAATTGTGGTCATTTCATTCATGCGCGAATGTGTTCAGATTGCTATTCTATTGCATTTGGCACATGGTGACGATTATCTCGAGAGTGCAAAGTAGCCAAATGAAACTTTTACTGGATTTCCACTTACTTTATCAAATCTCATCTCCACCACACAGGACAAGTTTGCATCTGTTATAGTTTTGGAGAAAATTGTGGTCATTTCATTTATGCGCGAATGTGTTCAGATTGCTATTCTATTGCATTTGGCACATGGTGACGATTATCTCGAGAGTGCAAAGTAGCCAAATGAAACTTTTACTGGATTTCCACTTACTTTATCAAATCTCATCTCCACCACACAGGACAAGTTTGCATCTGTTATAGTTTTGGAGAAAATTGTGGTCATTTCATTTATGCGCGAATGTGTTCAGATTGCTATTCTATTGCATTTGGCACATGGTGACGATTATCTCGAGAGTGCAAAGTAGCCAAATGAAACTTTTACTGGATTTCCACTTACTTTATCAAATCTCATCTCCACCACACAGGACAAGTTTGCATCTGTTATAGTTTTGGAGAAAATTGTGGTCATTTCATTTATGCGCGAATGTGTTCAGATTGCTATTCTATTGCATTTGGCACATGGTGACGATTATCTCTAGAGTGCAAAGTAGCCAAATGAAACTTTTACTGGATTTCCACTTACTTTATCAAATCTCATCTCCACCACACAGGACAAGTTTGCATCTGTTATAGTTTTGGAGAAAATTGTGGTCATTTCATTTATGCGCGAATGTGTTCAGATTGCTATTCTATTGCATTTGGCACATGGTGACGATTATCTCGAGAGTGCAAAGTAGCCAAATGAATCTTTTACTGGATTTCCACTTACTTTATCAAATCTCATCTCCACCACACAGGACAAGTTTGCATCTGTTATAGTTTTGGAGAAAATTGTGGTCATTTCATTTATGCGCGAATGTGTTCAGATTGCTATTCTATTGCATTTGGCACATGGTGACGATTATCTCGAGAGTGCAAAGTAGCCAAATGAAACTTTTACTGGATTTCCACTTACTTTATCAAATCTCATCTCCACCACACAGGACAAGTTTGCATCTGTTATAGTTTTGGAGAAAATTGTGGTCATTTCATTTATGCGCGAATGTGTTCAGATTGCTATTCTATTGCATTTGGCACATGGTGACGATTATCTCTAGAGTGCAAAGTAGCCAAATGAAACTTTTACTGGATTTCCACTTACTTTATCAAATCTCATCTCCACCACACAGGACAAGTTTGCATCTGTTATAGTTTTGGAGAAAATTGTGGTCATTTCATTTATGCGCGAATGTGTTCAGATTGCTATTCTATTGCATTTGGCACATGGTGACGATTATCTCGAGAGTGCAAAGTAGCCAAATGAATCTTTTACTGGATTTCCACTTACTTTATCAAATCTCATCTCCACCACACAGGACAAGTTTGCATCTGTTATAGTTTTGGAGAAAATTGTGGTCATTTCATTTATGCGCGAATGTGTTCAGATTGCTATTCTATTGCATTTGGCACATGGTGACGATTATCTCGAGAGTGCAAAGTAGCCAAATGAAACTTTTACTGGATTTCCACTTACTTTATCAAATCTCATCTCCACCACACAGGACAAGTTTGCATCTGTTATAGTTTTGGAGAAAATTGTGGTCATTTCATTTATGCGCGAATGTGTTCAGATTGCTATTCTATTGCATTTGGCACATGGTGACGATTATCTCGAGAGTGCAAAGTAGCCAAATGAATCTTTTACTGGATTTCCACTTACTTTATCAAATCTCATCTCCACCACACAGGACAAGTTTGCATCTGTTATAGTTTTGGAGAAAATTGTGGTCATTTCATTTATGCGCGAATGTGTTCAGATTGCTATTCTATTGCATTTGGCACATGGTGACGATTATCTCGAGAGTGCAAAGTAGCCAAATGAAACTTTTACTGGATTTCCACTTACTTTATCAAATCTCATCTCCACCACACAGGACAAGTTTGCATCTGTTATAGTTTTGGAGAAAATTGTGGTCATTTCATTTATGCGCGAATGTGTTCAGATTGCTATTCTATTGCATTTGGCACATGGTGACGATTATCTCGAGAGTGCAAAGTAGCCAAATGAAACTTTTACTGGATTTCCACTTACTTTATCAAATCTCATCTCCACCACACAGGACAAGTTTGCATCTGTTATAGTTTTGGAGAAAATTGTGGTCATTTCATTTATGCGCGAATGTGTTCAGATTGCTATTCTATTGCATTTGGCACATGGTGACGATTATCTCGAGAGTGCAAAGTAGCCAAATGAAACTTTTACTGGATTTCCACTTACTTTATCAAATCTCATCTCCACCACACAGGAAAAGTTTGCATCTGTTATAGTTTTGGAGAAAATTGTGGTCATTTCATTTATGCGCGAATGTGTTCAGATTGCTATTCTATTGCATTTGGCACATGGTGACGATTATCTCGAGAGTGCAAAGTAGCCAAATGAAACTTTTACTGGATTTCCACTTACTTTATCAAATCTCATCTCCACCACACAGGACAAGTTTGCATCTGTTATAGTTTTGGAGAAAATTGTGGTCATTTAATTTATGCGCGAATGTGTTCAGATTGCTATTCTATTGCATTTGGCACATGGTGACGATTATCTCGAGAGTGCAAAGTAGCCAAATGAAACTTTTACTGGATTTCCACTTACTTTATCAAATCTCATCTCCACCACACAGGACAAGTTTGCATCTGTTATAGTTTTGGAGAAAATTGTGGTCATTTCATTTATGCGCGAATGTGTTCAGATTGCTATTCTATTGCATTTGGCACATGGTGACGATTATCTCGAGAGTGCAAAGTAGCCAAATGAATCTTTTACTGGATTTCCACTTACTTTATCAAATCTCATCTCCACCACACAGGACAAGTTTGCATCTGTTATAGTTTTGGAGAAAATTGTGGTCATTTCATTTATGCGCGAATGTGTTCAGATTGCTATTCTATTGCATTTGGCACATGGTGACGATTATCTCGAGAGTGCAAAGTAGCCAAATGAAACTTTTACTGAATTTCCACTTACTTTATCAAATCTCATCTCCACCACACAGGACAAGTTTGCATCTGTTATAGTTTTGGAGAAAATTGTGGTCATTTCATTTATGCGCGAATGTGTTCAGATTGCTATTTTATTGCATTTGGCACATGGTGACGATTATCTCGAGAGTGCAAAGTAGCCAAATGAAACTTTTACTGGATTTCCACTTACTTTATCAAATCTCATCTCCACCACACAGGACAAGTTTGCATCTGTTATAGTTTTGGAGAAAATTGTGGTCATTTCATTCATGCGCGAATGTGTTCAGATTGCTATTCTATTGCATTTGGCACATGGTGACGATTATTTCGAGAGTGCAAAGTAGCCAAATGAAACTTTTACTGGATTTCCACTTACTTTATCAAATCTCATCTAAACCACACAGGACAAGTTTGCATCTGTTATAGTTTTGGAGAAAATTGTGGTCATTTCATTTATGCGCGAATGTGTTCAGATTGCTATTCTATTGCATTGGGCACATGGTGACGATTATCTCGAGAGTGCAAAGTAGCCAAATGAAACTTTTACTGGATTTCCACTTACTTTATCAAATCTCATCTCCACCACACAGGACAAGTTTGCATCTGTTATAGTTTTGGAGAAAATTGTGGTCATTTCATTTATGCGCGAATGTGTTCAGATTGCTATTTTATTGCATTTGGCACATGGTGACGATTATCTCGAGAGTGCAAAGTAGCCAAATGAAACTTTTACTGGATTTCCACTTACTTTATCAAATCTCATCTCCACCACACAGGACAAGTTTGCATCTGTTATAGTTTTGGAGAAAATTGTGGTCATTTCATTTATGCGCGAATGTGTTCAGATTGCTATTCTATTGCATTTGGCACATGGTGACGATTATCTCTAGAGTGCAAAGTAGCAAATGAAACTTTTACTGGATTTCCACTTACTTTATCAAATCTCATCTCCACCACACAGGACAAGTTTGCATCTGTTATAGTTTTTGAGAAAATTGTGGTCATTTCATTTATGCGCGAATGTGTTCAGATTGCTATTCTATTGCATTTGGCACATGGTGACGATTATCTCGAGAGTGCAAAGTAGCCAAATGAATCTTTTACTGGATTTCCACTTACTTTATCAAATCTCATCTCCACCACACAGGACAAGTTTGCATCTGTTATAGTTTTGGAGAAAATTGCGGTCATTTCATTTATGCGCGAATGTGTTCAGATTGCTATTCTATTGCATTTGGCACATGGTGACGATTATCTCGAGAGTGCAAAGTAGCCAAATGAAACTTTTACTGGATTTCCACTTACTTTATCAAATCTCATCTCCACCACACAGGACAAGTTTGCATCTGTTATAGTTTTGGAGAAAATTGTGGTCATTTCATTTATGCGCGAATGTGTTCAGATTGCTATTCTATTGCATTTGGCACATGGTGACGATTATCTCTAGAGTGCAAAGTAGCCAAATGAAACTTTTACTGGATTTCCACTTACTTTATCAAATCTCATCTCCACCACACAGGACAAGTTTGCATCTGTTATAGTTTTGGAGAAAATTGTGGTCATTTCATTTATGCGCGAATGTGTTCAGATTGCTATTCTATTGCATTTGGCACATGGTGACGATTATCTCGAGAGTGCAAAGTAGCCAAATGAATCTTTTACTGGATTTCCACTTACTTTATCAAATCTCATCTCCACCACACAGGACAAGTTTGCATCTGTTATAGTTTTGGAGAAAATTGTGGTCATTTCATTTATGCGCGAATGTGTTCAGATTGCTATTCTATTGCATTTGGCACATGGTGACGATTATCTCGAGAGTGCAAAGTAGCCAAATGAAACTTTTACTGGATTTCCACTTACTTTATCAAATCTCATCTCCACCACACAGGACAAGTTTGCATCTGTTATAGTTTTGGAGAAAATTGTGGTCATTTCATTTATGCGCGAATGTGTTCAGATTGCTATTCTATTGCATTTGGCACATGGTGACGATTATCTCGAGAGTGCAAAGTAGCCAAATGAATCTTTTACTGGATTTCCACTTACTTTATCAAATCTCATCTCCACCACACAGGACAAGTTTGCATCTGTTATAGTTTTGGAGAAAATTGTGGTCATTTCATTTATGCGCGAATGTGTTCAGATTGCTATTCTATTGCATTTGGCACATGGTGACGATTATCTCGAGAGTGCAAAGTAGCCAAATGAAACTTTTACTGGATTTCCACTTACTTTATCAAATCTCATCTCCACCACACAGGACAAGTTTGCATCTGTTATAGTTTTGAAGAAAATTGTGGTCATTTCATTTATGCGCGAATGTGTTCAGATTGCTATTCTATTGCATTTGGCACATGGTGACGATTATCTCGAGAGTGCAAAGTAGCCAAATGAAACTTTTACTGGATTTCCACTTACTTTATCAAATCTCATCTCCACCACACAGGACAAGTTTGCATCTGTTATAGTTTTGGAGAAAATTGTGGTCATTTCATTTATGCGCGAATGTGTTCAGATTGCTATTCTATTGCATTTGGCACATGGTGACGATTATCTCGAGAGTGCAAAGTAGCCAAATGAAACTTTTACTGGATTTCCACTTACTTTATCAAATCTCATCTCCACCACACAGGACAAGTTTGCATCTGTTATAGTTTTGGAGAAAATTGTGGTCATTTCATTTATGCGCGAATGTGTTCAGATTGCTATTCTATTGCATTTAGCACATGGTGACGATTATCTCGAGAGTGCAAAGTAGCCAAATGAAACTTTTACTGGATTTCCACTTACTTTATCAAATCTCATCTCCACCACACAGGACAAGTTTGCATCTGTTATAGTTTTGGAGAAAATTGTGGTCATTTCATTTATGCGCGAATGTGTTCAGATTGCTATTCTATTGCATTTGGCACATGGTGACGATTATCTCGAGAGTGCAAAGTAGCCAAATGAAACTTTTACTGGATTTACACTTACTTTATCAAATCTCATCTCCACCACACAGGACAAGTTTGCATCTGTTATAGTTTTGGAGAAAATTGTGGTCATTTCATTTATGCGCGAATGTGTTCAGATTGCTATTCTATTGCATTTGGCACATGGTGACGATTATCTCGAGAGTGCAAAGTAGCCAAATGAAACTTTTACTGGATTTCCACTTACTTTATCAAATCTCATCTCCACCACACAGGACAAGTTTGCATCTGTTATAGTTTTGGAGAAAATTGTGGTCATTTAATTTATGCGCGAATGTGTTCAGATTGCTATTCTATTGCATTTGGCACATGGTGACGATTATCTCGAGAGTGCAAAGTAGCCAAATGAAACTTTTACTGGATTTCCACTTACTTTATCAAATCTCATCTCCACCACACAGGACAAGTTTGCATCTGTTATAGTTTTGGAGAAAATTGTGGTCATTTCATTTATGCGCGAATGTGTTCAGATTGCTATTCTATTGCATTTGGCACATGGTGACGATTATCTCGAGAGTGCAAAGTAGCCAAATGAAACTTTTACTGGATTTCCACTTACTTTATCAAATCTCATCTCCACCACACAGGACAAGTTTGCATCTGTTATAGTTTTGGAGAAAATTGTGGTCATTTCATTTATGCGCGAATGTGTTCAGATTGCTATCCTATTGCATTTGGCACATGGTGACGATTATCTCGAGAGTGCAAAGTAGCCAAATGAATCTTTTACTGGATTTCCACTTACTTTATCAAATCTCATCTCCACCACACAGGACAAGTTTGCATCTGTTATAGTTTTGGAGAAAATTGTGGTCATTTCATTTATGCGCGAATGTGTTCAGATTGCTATCCTATTGCATTTGGCACATGGTGACGATTATCTCGAGAGTGCAAAGTAGCCAAATGAAACTTTTACTGGATTTCCACTTACTTTATCAAATCTCATCTCCACCACACAGGACAAGTTTGCATCTGTTATAGTTTTGGAGAAAATTGTGGTCATTTCATTTATGCGCGAATGTGTTCAGATTGCTATTTTATTGCATTTGGCACATGGTGACGATTATCTCTAGAGTGCAAAGTAGCCAAATGAAACTTTTACTGGATTTCCACTTACTTTATCAAATCTCATCTCCACCACACAGGACAAGTTTGCATCTGTTATAGTTTTGGAGAAAATTGTGGTCATTTCATTTATGCGCGAATGTGTTCAGATTGCTATCCTATTGCATTTGGCACATGGTGACGATTATCTCGAGAGTGCAAAGTAGCCAAATGAAACTTTTACTGGATTTCCACTTACTTTATCAAATCTCATCTCCACCACACAGGACAAGTTTGCATCTGTTATAGTTTTGGAGAAAATTGTGGTCATTTCATTTATGCGCGAATGTGTTCAGATTGCTATTTTATTGCATTTGGCACATGGTGACGATTATCTCGAGAGTGCAAAGTAGCCAAATGAAACTTTTACTGGATTTCCACTTACTTTATCAAATCTCATCTCCACCACACAGGACAAGTTTGCATCTGTTATAGTTTTGGAGAAAATTGTGGTCATTTCATTCATGCGCGAATGTGTTCAGATTGCTATTCTATTGCATTTGGCACATGGTGACGATTATTTCGAGAGTGCAAAGTAGCCAAATGAAACTTTTACTGGATTTCCACTTACTTTATCAAATCTCATCTCCACCACACAGGACAAGTTTGCATCTGTTATAGTTTTGGAGAAAATTGTGGTCATTTCATTTATGCGCGAATGTGTTCAGATTGCTATTCTATTGCATTTGGCACATGGTGACGATTATCTCGAGAGTGCAAAGTAGCCAAATGAAACTTTTACTGGATTTCCACTTACTTTATCAAATCTCATCTCCACCACACAGGACAAGTTTGCATCTGTTATAGTTTTGGAGAAAATTGTGGTCATTTCATTTATGCGCGAATGTGTTCAGATTGCTATTCTATTGCATTTGGCACATGGTGACGATTATCTCGAGAGTGCAAAGTAGCCAAATGAAACTTTTACTGGATTTCCACTTACTTTATCAAATCTCATCTCCACCACACAGGACAAGTTTGCATCTGTTATAGTTTTGGAGAAAATTGTGGTCATTTCACTTATGCGCGAATGTGTTCAGATTCCTATTCTATTGCATTTGGCACATGGTGACGATTATCTCGAGAGTGCAAAGTAGCCAAATGAAACTTTTACTGGATTTCCACTTACTTTATCAAATCTCATCTCCACCACACAGGACAAGTTTGCATCTGTTATAGTTTTGGAGAAAATTGTGATCATTTCATTTATGCGCGAATGTGTTCAGATTGCTATTTTATTGCATTTGGCACATGGTGACGATTATCTCGAGAGTGCAAAGTAGCCAAATGAAACTTTTACTGGATTTCCACTTACTTTATCAAATCTCATCTCCACCACACAGGACAAGTTTGCATCTGTTACAGTTTTGGAGAAAATTGTGGTCATTTCATTTATGCGCGAATGTGTTCAGATTGCTATTTTATTGCATTTGGCACATGGTGACGATTATCTCGAGAGTGCAAAGTAGCCAAATGAAACTTTTACTGGATTTCCACTTACTTTATCAAATCTCATCTCCACCACACAGGACAAGTTTGCATCTGTTATAGTTTTGGAGAAAATTGTGGTCATTTCATTTATGCGCGAATGTGTTCAGATTGCTATTCTATTGCATTTGGCACATGGTGACGATTATCTCGAGAGTGCAAAGTAGCCAAATGAAACTTTTACTGGATTTCCACTTACTTTATCAAATCTCATCTCCACCACACAGGACAAGTTTGCATCTGTTATAGTTTTGGAGAAAATTGTGGTCATTTCATTTATGCGCGAATGTGTTCAGATTGCTATTCTATTGCATTTGGCACATGGTGACGATTATCTCGAGAGTGCAAAGTAGCCAAATGAAACTTTTACTGGATTTCCACTTACTTTATCAAATCTCATCTCCACCACACAGGACAAGTTTGCATCTGTTATAGTTTTGGAGAAAATTGTGGTCATTTCATTTATGCGCGAATGTGTTCAGATTGCTATTCTATTGCATTTGGCACATGGTGACGATTATCTCGAGAGTGCAAAGTAGCCAAATGAATCTTTTACTGGATTTCCACTTACTTTATCAAATCTCATCTCCACCACACAGGACAAGTTTGCATCTGTTATAGTTTTGGAGAAAATTGTGGTCATTTCATTTATGCGCGAATGTGTTCAGATTGCTATTCTATTGCATTTGGCACATGGTGACGATTATCTCGAGAGTGCAAAGTAGCCAAATGAAACTTTTACTGGATTTCCACTTACTTTATCAAATCTCATCTCCACCACACAGGACAAGTTTGCATCTGTTATAGTTTTGGAGAAAATTGTGGTCATTTCATTTATGCGCGAATGTGTTCAGATTGCTATTTTATTGCATTTGGCACATGGTGACGATTATCTCGAGAGTGCAAAGTAGCCAAATGAAACTTTTACTGGATTTCCACTTACTTTATCAAATCTCATCTCCACCACACAGGACAAGTTTGCATCTGTTATAGTTTTGGAGAAAATTGTGGTCATTTCATTTATGCGCGAATGTGTTCAGATTGCTATTCTATTGCATTTGGCACATGGTGACGATTATCTCGAGAGTGCAAAGTAGCCAAATGAAACTTTTACTGGATTTCCACTTACTTTATCAAATCTCATCTCCACCACACAGGACAAGTTTGCATCTGTTATAGTTTTGGAGAAAATTGTGGTCATTTCATTTATGCGCGAATGTGTTCAGATTGCTATTCTATTGCATTTAGCACATGGTGACGATTATCTCGAGAGTGCAAAGTAGCCAAATGAAACTTTTACTGGATTTCCACTTACTTTATCAAATCTCATCTCCACCACACAGGACAAGTTTGCATCTGTTATAGTTTTGGAGAAAATTGTGGTCATTTCATTTATGCGCGAATGTGTTCAGATTGCTATTCTATTGCATTTGGCACATGGTGACGATTATCTCGAGAGTGCAAAGTAGCCAAATGAAACTTTTACTGGATTTACACTTACTTTATCAAATCTCATCTCCACCACACAGGACAAGTTTGCATCTGTTATAGTTTTGGAGAAAATTGTGGTCATTTCATTTATGCGCGAATGTGTTCAGATTGCTATTCTATTGCATTTGGCACATGGTGACGATTATCTCGAGAGTGCAAAGTAGCCAAATGAAACTTTTACTGGATTTCCACTTACTTTATCAAATCTCATCTCCACCACACAGGACAAGTTTGCATCTGTTATAGTTTTGGAGAAAATTGTGGTCATTTAATTTATGCGCGAATGTGTTCAGATTGCTATTCTATTGCATTTGGCACATGGTGACGATTATCTCGAGAGTGCAAAGTAGCCAAATGAAACTTTTACTGGATTTCCACTTACTTTATCAAATCTCATCTCCACCACACAGGACAAGTTTGCATCTGTTATAGTTTTGGAGAAAATTGTGGTCATTTCATTTATGCGCGAATGTGTTCAGATTGCTATTCTATTGCATTTGGCACATGGTGACGATTATCTCGAGAGTGCAAAGTAGCCAAATGAATCTTTTACTGGATTTCCACTTACTTTATCAAATCTCATCTCCACCACACAGGACAAGTTTGCATCTGTTATAGTTTTGGAGAAAATTGTGGTCATTTCATTTATGCGCGAATGTGTTCAGATTGCTATTCTATTGCATTTGGCACATGGTGACGATTATCTCTAGAGTGCAAAGTAGCCAAATGAAACTTTTACTGGATTTCCACTTACTGTATCAAATCTCATCTCCACCACACAGGACAAGTTTGCATCTGTTATAGTTTTGGAGAAAATTGTGGTCATTTCATTTATGCGCGAATGTGTTCAGATTGCTATTCTATTGCATTTGGCACATGGTGACGATTATCTCGAGAGTGCAAAGTAGCCAAATGAATCTTTTACTGGATTTCCACTTACTTTATCAAATCTCATCTCCACCACACAGGACAAGTTTGCATCTGTTATAGTTTTGGAGAAAATTGTGGTCATTTCATTTATGCGCGAATGTGTTCAGATTGCTATTCTATTGCATTTGGCACATGGTGACGATTATCTCGAGAGTGCAAAGTAGCCAAATGAAACTTTTACTGGATTTCCACTTACTTTATCAAATCTCATCTCCACCACACAGGACAAGTTTGCATCTGTTATAGTTTTGGAGAAAATTGTGGTCATTTCATTTATGCGCGAATGTGTTCAGATTGCTATTTTATTGCATTTGGCACATGGTGACGATTATCTCGAGAGTGCAAAGTAGCCAAATGAAACTTTTACTGGATTTCCACTTACTTTATCAAATCTCATCTCCACCACACAGGACAAGTTTGCATCTGTTATAGTTTTGGAGAAAATTGTGGTCATTTCATTTATGCGCGAATGTGTTCAGATTGCTATTCTATTGCATTTGGCACATGGTGACGATTATCTCGAGAGTGCAAAGTAGCCAAATGAAACTTTTACTGGATTTCCACTTACTTTATCAAATCTCATCTCCACCACACAGGACAAGTTTGCATCTGTTATAGTTTTGGAGAAAATTGTGGTCATTTCATTTATGCGCGAATGTGTTCTGATTGCTATTCTATTGCATTTAGCACATGGTGACGATTATCTCGAGAGTGCAAAGTAGCCAAATGAAACTTTTACTGGATTTCCACTTACTTTATCAAATCTCATCTCCACCACACAGGACAAGTTTGCATCTGTTATAGTTTTGGAGAAAATTGTGGTCATTTCATTTATGCGCGAATGTGTTCAGATTGCTATTCTATTGCATTTGGCACATGGTGACGATTATCTCGAGAGTGCAAAGTAGCCAAATGAAACTTTTACTGGATTTACACTTACTTTATCAAATCTCATCTCCACCACACAGGACAAGTTTGCATCTGTTATAGTTTTGGAGAAAATTGTGGTCATTTCATTTATGCGCGAATGTGTTCAGATTGCTATTCTATTGCATTTGGCACATGGTGACGATTATCTCGAGAGTGCAAAGTAGCCAAATGAATCTTTTACTGGGTTTCCACTTACTTTATCAAATCTCATCTCCACCACACAGGACAAGTTTGCATCTGTTATAGTTTTGGAGAAAATTGTGGTCATTTCATTTATGCGCGAATGTGTTCAGATTGATATTCTATTGCATTTGGCACATGGTGACGATTATCTCGAGAGTGCAAAGTAGCCAAATGAAACTTTTACTGGATTTCCACTTACTTTATCAAATCTCATCTCCACCACACAGGACAAGTTTGCATCTGTTATAGTTTTGGAGAAAATTGTGGTCATTTCATTTATGCGCGAATGTGTTCAGATTGCTATCCTATTGCATTTGGCACATGGTGACGATTATCTCGAGAGTGCAAAGTAGCCAAATGAAACTTTTACTGGATTTCCACTTGACTTTATCAAATCTCATCTCCACCACACAGGACAAGTTTGCATCTGTTATAGTTTTGGAGAAAATTGTGGTCATTTCATTTATGCGCGAATGTGTTCAGATTGCTATCCTATTGCATTTGGCACATGGTGACGATTATCTCGAGAGTGCAAAGTAGCCAAATGAAACTTTTACTGGATTTCCACTTACTTTATCAAATCTCATCTCCACCACACAGGACAAGTTTGCATCTGTTATAGTTTTGGAGAAAATTGTGGTCATTTCATTTATGCGCGAATGTGTTCAGATTGCTATCCTATTGCATTTGGCACATGGTGACGATTATCTCGAGAGTGCAAAGTAGCCAAATGAAACTTTTACTGGATTTCCACTTACTTTATCAAATCTCATCTCCACCACACAGGACAAGTTTGCATCTGTTATAGTTTTGGAGAAAATTGTGGTCATTTCATTTATGCGCGAATGTGTTCAGATTGCTATTCTATTGCATTTGGCACATGGTGACGATTATCTCGAGAGTGCAAAGTAGCCAAATGAAACTTTTACTGGATTTCCACTTACTTTATCAAATCTCATCTCCACCACACAGGACAAGTTTGCATCTGTTATAGTTTTGGAGAAAATTGTGGTCATTTCATTTATGCGCGAATGTGTTCAGATTGCTATTCTATTGCATTTGGCACATGGTGACGATTATCTCGAGAGTGCAAAGTAGCCAAATGAAACTTTTACTGGATTTCCACTTACTTTATCAAATCTCATCTCCACCACACAGGACAAGTTTGCATCTGTTATAGTTTTGGAGAAAATTGTGGTCATTTCATTTATGCGCGAATGTGTTCAGATTGCTATTCTATTGCATTTGGCACATGGTGACGATTATCTCGAGAGTGCAAAGTAGCCAAATGAAACTTTTACTGGATTTCCACTTACTTTATCAAATCTCATCTCCACCACACAGGACAAGTTTGCATCTGTTATAGTTTTGGAGAAAATTGTGGTCATTTAATTTATGCGCAATGTGTTCAGATTGCTATTCTATTGCATTTGGCACATGGTGACGATTATCTCGAGAGTGCAAAGTAGCCAAATGAAACTTTTACTGGATTTCCACTTAACTTATCAAATCTCATCTCCACCACACAGGACAAGTTTGCATCTGTTATAGTTTTGGAGAAAATTGTGGTCATTTCATTTATGCGCGAATGTGTTCAGATTGCTATTCTATTGCATTTGGCACATGGTGACGATTATCTCGAGAGTGCAAAGTAGCCAAATGAATCTTTTACTGGATTTCCACTTACTTTATCAAATCTCATCTCCACCACACAGGACAAGTTTGCATCTGTTATAGTTTTGGAGAAAATTGTGGTCATTTCATTTATGCGCGAATGTGTTCAGATTGCTATTCTATTGCATTTGGCACATGGTGACGATTATCTCGAGAGTGCAAAGTAGCCAAATGAAACTTTTACTGGATTTCCACTTACTTTATCAAATGTCATCTCCACCACACAGGACAAGTTTGCATCTGTTATAGTTTTGGAGAAAATTGTGGTCATTTCATTTATGCGCGAATGTGTTCAGATTGCTATTCTATTGCATTTGGCACATGGTGACTATTATCTCGAGAGTGCAAAGTAGCCAAATGAAACTTTTACTGGATTTCCACTTACTTTATCAAATCTCATCTCCACCACACAGGACAAGTTTGAATCTGTTATAGTTTTGGAGAAAATTGTGGTCATTTCATTTATGCGCGAATGTGTTCAGATTGCTATTCTATTGCATTTGGCACATGGTGACGATTATCTCGAGAGTGCAAAGTAGCCAAATGAAACTTTTACTGGATTTACACTTACTTTATCAAATCTCATCTCCACCACACAGGACAAGTTTGCATCTGTTATAGTTTTGGAGAAAATTGTGGTCATTTCATTTATGCGCGAATGTGTTCATATTGCTATTCTATTGCATTTGGCACATGGTGACGATTATCTCGAGAGTGCAAAGTAGCCAAATGAAACTTTTACTGGATTTCCACTTACTTTATCAAATCTCATCTCCACCACACAGGACAAGTTTGCATCTGTTATGGTTTTGGAGAAAATTGTGGTCATTTCATTTATGCGCGAATGTGTTCAGATTGCTATTCTATTGCATTTGGCACATGGTGACGATTATCTCGAGAGTGCAAAGTAGCCAAATAAAACTTTTACTGGATTTCCACTTACTTTATCAAATCTCATCTCCACCACACAGGACAAGTTTGCATCTGTTATAGTTTTGGAGAAAATTGTGGTCATTTCATTTATGCGCGAATGTGTTCAGATTGCTATTCTATTGCATTTGGCACATGGTGACGATTATCTCGAGAGTGCAAAGTAGCCAAATGAAACTTTTACTGGATTTCCACTTACTTTATCAAATCTCATCTCCACCACACAGGACAAGTTTGCATCTGTTATAGTTTTGGAGAAAATTGTGGTCATTTCATTTATGCGCGAATGTGTTCAGATTGATATTCTATTGCATTTGGCACATGGTGACGATTATCTCGAGAGTGCAAAGTAGCCAAATGAAACTTTTACTGGATTTCCACTTACTTTATCAAATCTCATCTCCACCACACAGGACAAGTTTGCATCTGTTATAGTTTTGGAGAAAATTGTGGTCATTTCATTTATGCGCGAATGTGTTCAGATTGCTATCCTATTGCATTTGGCACATGGTGACGATTATCTCGAGAGTGCAAAGTAGCCAAATGAAACTTTTACTGGATTTCCACTTACTTTATCAAATCTCATCTCCACCACACAGGACAAGTTTGCATCTGTTATAGTTTTGGAGAAAATTGTGGTCATTTCATTTATGCGCGAATGTGTTCAGATTGCTATCCTATTGCATTTGGCACATGGTGACGATTATCTCGAGAGTGCAAAGTAGCCAAATGAAACTTTTACTGGATTTCCACTTACTTTATCAAATCTCATCTCCACCACACAGGACAAGTTTGCATCTGTTATAGTTTTGGAGAAAATTGTGGTCATTTCATTTATGCGCGAATGTGTTCAGATTGCTATTCTATTGCATTTGGCACATGGTGACGATTATCTCGAGAGTGCAAAGTAGCCAAATGAAACTTTTACTGGATTTCCACTTACTTTATCAAATCTCATCTCCACCACACAGGACAAGTTTGCATCTGTTATAGTTTTGGAGAAAATTGTGGTCATTTCATTTATGCGCGAATGTGTTCAGATTGCTATTCTATTGCATTTGGCACATGGTGACGATTATCTCGAGAGTGCAAAGTAGCCAAATGAAACTTTTACTGGATTTCCACTTACTTTATCAAATCTCATCTCCACCACACAGGACAAGTTTGCATCTGTTATAGTTTTGGAGAAAATTGTGGTCATTTCATTTATGCGCGAATGTGTTCAGATTGCTATTCTATTGCATTTGGCACATGGTGACGATTATCTCGAGAGTGCAAAGTAGCCAAATGAAACTTTTACTGGATTTCCACTTACTTTATCAAATCTCATCTCCACCACACAGGACAAGTTTGCATCTGTTATAGTTTTGGAGAAAATTGTGGTCATTTAATTTATGCGCGAATGTGTTCAGATTGCTATTCTATTGCATTTGGCACATGGTGACGATTATCTCGAGAGTGCAAAGTAGCCAAATGAAACTTTTACTGGATTTCCACTTAACTTATCAAATCTCATCTCCACCACACAGGACAAGTTTGCATCTGTTATAGTTTTGGAGAAAATTGTGGTCATTTCATTTATGCGCGAATGTGTTCAGATTGCTATTCTATTGCATTTGGCACATGGTGACGATTATCTCGAGAGTGCAAAGTAGCCAAATGAATCTTTTACTGGATTTCCACTTACTTTATCAAATCTCATCTCCACCACACAGGACAAGTTTGCATCTGTTATAGTTTTGGAGAAAATTGTGGTCATTTCATTTATGCGCGAATGTGTTCAGATTGCTATTCTATTGCATTTGGCACATGGTGACGATTATCTCGAGAGTGCAAAGTAGCCAAATGAAACTTTTACTGGATTTCCACTTACTTTATCAAATCTCATCTCCACCACACAGGACAAGTTTGCATCTGTTATAGTTTTGGAGAAAATTGTGGTCATTTCATTTATGCGCGAATGTGTTCAGATTGCTATTCTATTGCATTTGGCACATGGTGACGATTATCTCGAGAGTGCAAAGTAGCCAAATGAATCTTTTACTGGATTTCCACTTACTTTATCAAATCTCATCTCCACCACACAGGACAAGTTTGCATCTGTTATAGTTTTGGAGAAAATTGTGGTCATTTCATTTATGCGCGAATGTGTTCAGATTGCTATTCTATTGCATTTGGCACATGGTGACGATTATCTCGAGAGTGCAAAGTAGCCAAATGAATCTTTTACTGGATTTCCACTTACTTTATCAAATCTCATCTCCACCACACAGGACAAGTTTGCATCTGTTATAGTTTTGGAGAAAATTGTGGTCATTTCATTTATGCGCGAATGTGTTCAGATTGCTATTCTATTGCATTTGGCACATGGTGACGATTATCTCGAGAGTGCAAAGTAGCCAAATGAAACTTTTACTGGATTTCCACTTACTTTATCAAATCTCATCTCCACCACACAGGACAAGTTTGCATCTGTTATAGTTTTGGAGAAAATTGTGGTCATTTCATTTATGCGCGAATGTGTTCAGATTGCTATTCTATTGCATTTGGCACATGGTGACGATTATCTCGAGAGTGCAAAGTAGCCAAATGAATATTTTACTGGATTTCCACTTACTTTATCAAATCTCATCTCCACCACACAGGACAAGTTTGCATCTGTTATAGTTTTGGAGAAAATTGTGGTCATTTCATTTATGCGCGAATGTGTTCAGATTGCTATTCTATTGCATTTGGCACATGGTGACGATTATCTCGAGAGTGCAAAGTAGCCAAATGAAACTTTTACTGGATTTCCACTTACTTTATCAAATCTCATCTCCACCACACAGGACAAGTTTGCATCTGTTATAGTTTTGGAGAAAATTGTGGTCATTTCATTTATGCGCGAATGTGTTCAGATTGCTATTCTATTGCATTTGGCACATGGTGACGATTATCTCAAGAGTGCAAAGTAGCCAAATGAAACTTTTACTGGATTTCCACTTACTTTATCAAATCTCATCTCCACCACACAGGACAAGTTTGCATCTGTTATAGTTTTGGAGAAAATTGTGGTCATTTCATTTATGCGCGAATGTGTTCAGATTGCTATTCTATTGCATTTGGCACATGGTGACGATTATCTCGAGAGTGCAAAGTAGCCAAATGAAACTTTTACTGGATTTACACTTACTTTATCAAATCTCATCTCCACCACACAGGACAAGTTTGCATCTGTTATGGTTTTGGAGAAAATTGTGGTCATTTCATTTATGCGCGAATGTGTTCATATTGCTATTCTATTGCATTTGGCACATGGTGACGATTATCTCGAGAGTGCAAAGTAGCCAAATGAAACTTTTACTGGATTTCCACTTACTTTATCAAATCTCATCTCCACCACACAGGACAAGTTTGCATCTGTTATAGTTTTGGAGAAAATTGTGGTCATTTCATTTATGCGCGAATGTGTTCAGATTGCTATTCTATTGCATTTGGCACATGGTGACGATTATCTCGAGAGTGCAAAGTAGCCAAATGAAACTTTTACTGGATTTCCACTTACTTTATCAAATCTCATCTCCACCACACAGGACAAGTTTGCATCTGTTATAGTTTTGGAGAAAATTGTGGTCATTTCATTTATGCGCGAATGTGTTCAGATTGCTATTCTATTGCATTTGGCACATGGTGACGATTATCTCGAGAGTGCAAAGTAGCCAAATGAAACTTTTACTGGATTTCCACTTACTTTATCAAATCTCATCTCCACCACACAGGACAAGTTTGCATCTGTTATAGTTTTGGAGAAAATTGTGGTCATTTCATTTATGCGCGAATGTGTTCAGATTGCTATTCTATTGCATTTGGCACATGGTGACGATTATCTCGAGAGTGCAAAGTAGCCAAATGAAACTTTTACTGGATTTCCACTTACTTTATCAAATCTCATCTCCACCACACAGGACAAGTTTGCATCTGTTATAGTTTTGGAGAAAATTGTGGTCATTTCATTTATGCGCGAATGTGTTCAGATTGCTATCCTATTGCATTTGGCACATGGTGACGATTATCTCGAGAGTGCAAAGTAGCCAAATGAATCTTTTACTGGATTTCCACTTACTTTATCAAATCTCATCTCCACCACACAGGACAAGTTTGCATCTGTTATAGTTTTGGAGAAAATTGTGGTCATTTCATTTATGCGCGAATGTGTTCAGATTGCTATTCTATTGCATTTGGCACATGGTGACGATTATCTCGAGAGTGCAAAGTAGCCAAATGAAACTTTTACTGGATTTCCACTTACTTTATCAAATCTCATCTCCACCACACAGGACAAGTTTGCATCTGTTATAGTTTTGGAGAAAATTGTGGTCATTTCATTTATGCGCGAATGTGTTCAGATTGCTATTCTATTGCATTTGGAACATGGTGAACGATTATCTCGAGAGTGCAAAGTAGCCAAATGAACTTTTACTGGATTTCCACTTACTTTATCAAATCTCATCTCCACCACACAGGACAAGTTTGCATCTGTTATAGTTTTGGAGAAAATTGTGGTCATTTCATTTATGCGCGAATGTGTTCAGATTGCTATTCTATTGCATTTGGCACATGGTGACGATTATCTCGAGAGTGCAAAGTAGCCAAATGAAACTTTTACTGGATTTCCACTTACTTTATCAAATCTCATCTCCACCACACAGGACAAGTTTGCATCTGTTATAGTTTTGGAGAAAATTGTGGTCATTTCATTTATGCGCGAATGTGTTCAGATTGCTATTCTATTGCATTTGGCACATGGTGACGATTATCTCGAGAGTGCAAAGTAGCCAAATGAAACTTTTACTGGATTTCCACTTACTTTATCAAATCTCATCTCCACCACACAGGACAAGTTTGCATCTGTTATAGTTTTGGAGAAAATTGTGGTCATTTCATTTATGCGCGAATGTGTTCAGATTGCTATTCTATTGCATTTGGCACATGTGTGACGATTATCTCGAGAGTGCAAAGTAGCCAAATGAAACTTTTACTGGATTTCCACTTACTTTATCAAATCTCATCTCCACCACACAGGACAAGTTGCATCTGTTATAGTTTTGGAGAAAATTGTGGTCATTTCATTTATGCGCGAATGTGTTCAGATTGCTATTCTATTGCATTTGGCACATGGTGACGATTATCTCGAGAGTGCAAAGTAGCCAAATGAAACTTTTACTGGATTTCCACTTAACTTATCAAATCTCATCTCCACCACACAGGACAAGTTTGCATCTGTTATAGTTTTGGAGAAAATTGTGGTCATTTCATTTATGCGCGAATGTGTTCAGATTGCTATTCTATTGCATTTGGCACATGGTGACGATTATCTCGAGAGTGCAAAGTAGCCAAATGAAACTTTTACTGGATTTCCACTTACTTTATCAAATCTCATCTCCACCACACAGGACAAGTTTGCATCTGTTATAGTTTTGGAGAAAATTGTGGTCATTTCATTTATGCGCGAATGTGTTCAGATTGCTATTCTATTGCATTTGGCACATGGTGACGATTATCTCGAGAGTGCAAAGTAGCCAAATGAAACTTTTACTGGATTTCCACTTACTTTATCAAATCTCATCTCCACCACACAGGACAAGTTTGCATCTGTTATAGTTTTGGAGAAAATTGTGGTCATTTCATTTATGCGCGAATGTGTTCAGATTGCTATTCTATTGCATTTGGCACATGGTGACGATTATCTCGAGAGTGCAAAGTAGCCAAATGAAACTTTTACTGGATTTCCACTTACTTTATCAAATCTCATCTCCACCACACAGGACAAGTTTGCATCTGTTATAGTTTTGGAGAAAATTGTGGTCATTTCATTTATGCGCGAATGTGTTCAGATTGCTATTCTATTGCATTTGGCACATGGTGACGATTATCTCGAGAGTGCAAAGTAGCCAAATGAAACTTTTACTGGATTTCCACTTACTTTATCAAATCTCATCTCCACCACACAGGACAAGTTTGCATCTGTTATAGTTTTGGAGAAAATTGTGGTCATTTCATTTATGCGCGAATGTGTTCAGATTGCTATTCTATTGCATTTGGCACATGGTGACGATTATCTCGAGAGTGCAAAGTAGCCAAATGAAACTTTTACTGGATTTCCACTTACTTTATCAAATCTCATCTCCACCACACAGGACAAGTTTGCATCTGTTATAGTTTTGGAGAAAATTGTGGTCATTTCATTTATGCGCGAATGTGTTCAGATTGCTATTCTATTGCATTTGGCACATGGTGACGATTATCTCGAGAGTGCAAAGTAGCCAAATGAAACTTTTACTGGATTTCCACTTACTTTATCAAATCTCATCTCCACCACACAGGACAAGTTTGCATCTGTTATAGTTTTGGAGAAAATTGTGGTCATTTCATTTATGCGCGAATGTGTTCAGATTGCTATTCTATTGCATTTGGCACATGGTGACGATTATCTCGAGAGTGCAAAGTAGCCAAATGAAACTTTTACTGGATTTCCACTTACTTTATCAAATCTCATCTCCACCACACAGGACAAGTTTGCATCTGTTATAGTTTTGGAGAAAATTGTGGTCATTTCATTTATGCGCGAATGTGTTCAGATTGCTATTCTATTGCATTTGGCACATGGTGACGATTATCTCGAGAGTGCAAAGTAGCCAAATGAAACTTTTACTGGATTTCCACTTACTTTATCAAATCTCATCTCCACCACACAGGACAAGTTTGCATCTGTTATAGTTTTGGAGAAAATTGTGGTCATTTCATTTATGCGCGAATGTGTTCAGATTGCTATTCTATTGCATTTGGCACATGGTGACGATTATCTCGAGAGTGCAAAGTAGCCAAATGAAACTTTTACTGGATTTCCACTTACTTTATCAAATCTCATCTCCACCACACAGGACAAGTTTGCATCTGTTATAGTTTTGGAGAAAATTGTGGTCATTTCATTTATGCGCGAATGTGTTCAGATTGCTATTCTATTGCATTTGGCACATGGTGACGATTATCTCGAGAGTGCAAAGTAGCCAAATGAAACTTTTACTGGATTTCCACTTACTTTATCAAATCTCATCTCCACCACACAGGACAAGTTTGCATCTGTTATAGTTTTGGAGAAAATTGTGGTCATTTCATTTATGCGCGAATGTGTTCAGATTGCTATTCTATTGCATTTGGCACATGGTGACGATTATCTCGAGAGTGCAAAGTAGCCAAATGAAACTTTTACTGGATTTCCACTTACTTTATCAAATCTCATCTCCACCACACAGGACAAGTTTGCATCTGTTATAGTTTTGGAGAAAATTGTGGTCATTTCATTTATGCGCGAATGTGTTCAGATTGCTATTCTATTGCATTTGGCACATGGTGACGATTATCTCGAGAGTGCAAAGTAGCCAAATGAAACTTTTACTGGATTTCCACTTACTTTATCAAATCTCATCTCCACCACACAGGACAAGTTTGCATCTGTTATAGTTTTGGAGAAAATTGTGGTCATTTCATTTATGCGCGAATGTGTTCAGATTGCTATCTATTGCATTTGGCACATGGTGACGATTATCTCGAGAGTGCAAAGTAGCCAAATGAAACTTTTACTGGATTTCCACTTACTTTATCAAATCTCATCTCCACCACACAGGACAAGTTTGCATCTGTTATAGTTTTGGAGAAAATTGTGGTCATTTCATTTATGCGCGAATGTGTTCAGATTGCTATTCTATTGCATTTGGCACATGGTGACGATTATCTCGAGAGTGCAAAGTAGCCAAATGAAACTTTTACTGGATTTCCACTTACTTTATCAAATCTCATCTCCACCACACAGGACAAGTTTGCATCTGTTATAGTTTTGGAGAAAATTGTGGTCATTTCATTTATGCGCGAATGTGTTCAGATTGCTATTCTATTGCATTTGGCACATGGTGACGATTATCTCGAGAGTGCAAAGTAGCCAAATGAAACTTTTACTGGATTTCCACTTACTTTATCAAATCTCATCTCCACCACACAGGACAAGTTTGCATCTGTTATAGTTTTGGAGAAAATTGTGGTCATTTCATTTATGCGCGATGTGTTCAGATTGCTATTCTATTGCATTTGGCACATGGTGACGATTATCTCGAGAGTGCAAAGTAGCCAAATGAAACTTTTACTGGATTTCCACTTACTTTATCAAATCTCATCTCCACCACACAGGACAAGTTTGCATCTGTTATAGTTTTGGAGAAAATTGTGGTCATTTCATTTATGCGCGAATGTGTTCAGATTGCTATTCTATTGCATTTGGCACATGGTGACGATTATCTCGAGAGTGCAAAGTAGCCAAATGAAACTTTTACTGGATTTCCACTTACTTTATCAAATCTCATCTCCACCACACAGGACAAGTTTGCATCTGTTATAGTTTTGGAGAAAATTGTGGTCATTTCATTTATGCGCGAATGTGTTCAGATTGCTATTCTATTGCATTTGGCACATGGTGACGATTATCTCGAGAGTGCAAAGTAGCCAAATGAAACTTTTACTGGATTTCCACTTACTTTATCAAATCTCATCTCCACCACACAGGACAAGTTTGCATCTGTTATAGTTTTGGAGAAAATTGTGGTCATTTCATTTATGCGCGAATGTGTTCAGATTGCTATTCTATTGCATTTGGCACATGGTGACGATTATCTCGAGAGTGCAAAGTAGCCAAATGAAACTTTTACTGGATTTCCACTTACTTTATCAAATCTCATCTCCACCACACAGGACAAGTTTGCATCTGTTATAGTTTTGGAGAAAATTGTGGTCATTTCATTTATGCGCGAATGTGTTCAGATTGCTATTCTATTGCATTTGGCACATGGTGACGATTATCTCGAGAGTGCAAAGTAGCCAAATGAAACTTTTACTGGATTTCCACTTACTTTATCAAATCTCATCTCCACCACACAGGACAAGTTTGCATCTGTTATAGTTTTGGAGAAAATTGTGGTCATTTCATTTATGCGCGAATGTGTTCAGATTGCTATTCTATTGCATTTGGCACATGGTGACGATTATCTCGAGAGTGCAAAGTAGCCAAATGAAACTTTTACTGGATTTCCACTTACTTTATCAAATCTCATCTCCACCACACAGGACAAGTTTGCATCTGTTATAGTTTTGGAGAAAATTGTGGTCATTTCATTTATGCGCGAATGTGTTCAGATTGCTATTCTATTGCATTTGGCACATGGTGACGATTATCTCGAGAGTGCAAAGTAGCCAAATGAAACTTTTACTGGATTTCCACTTACTTTATCAAATCTCATCTCCACCACACAGGACAAGTTTGCATCTGTTATAGTTTTGGAGAAAATTGTGGTCATTTCATTTATGCGCGAATGTGTTCAGATTGCTATTCTATTGCATTTGGCACATGGTGACGATTATCTCGAGAGTGCAAAGTAGCCAAATGATACTTTTACTGGATTTCCACTTACTTTATCAAATCTCATCTCCACCACACAGGACAAGTTTGCATCTGTTATAGTTTTGGAGAAAATTGTGGTCATTTCATTTATGCGCGAATGTGTTCAGATTGCTATTCTATTGCATTTGGCACATGGTGACGATTATCTCGAGAGTGCAAAGTAGCCCAATGAAACTTTTACTGGATTTCCACTTACTTTATCAAATCTCATCTCCACCACACAGGACAAGTTTGCATCTGTTATAGTTTTGGAGAAAATTGTGGTCATTTCATTTATGCGCGAATGTGTTCAGATTGCTATTCTATTGCATTTGGCACATGGTGACGATTATCTCGAGAGTGCAAAGTAGCCAAATGAAACTTTTACTGGATTTCCACTTACTTTATCAAATCTCATCTCCACCACACAGGACAAGTTTGCATCTGTTATAGTTTTGGAGAAAATTGTGGTCATTTCATTTATGCGCGAATGTGTTCAGATTGCTATTCTATTGCATTTGGCACATGGTGACGATTATCTCGAGAGTGCAAAGTAGCCAAATGAAACTTTTACTGGATTTCCACTTACTTTATCAAATCTCATCTCCACCACACAGGACAAGTTTGCATCTGTTATAGTTTTGGAGAAAATTGTGGTCATTTCATTTATGCGCGAATGTGTTCAGATTGCTATTCTATTGCATTTGGCACATGGTGACGATTATCTCGAGAGTGCAAAGTAGCCAAATGAAACTTTTACTGGATTTCCACTTACTTTATCAAATCTCATCTCCACCACACAGGACAAGTTTGCATCTGTTATAGTTTTGGAGAAAATTGTGGTCATTTCATTTATGCGCGAATGTGTTCAGATTGCTATTCTATTGCATTTGGCACATGGTGACGATTATCTCGAGAGTGCAAAGTAGCCAAATGAAACTTTTACTGGATTTCCACTTACTTTATCAAATCTCATCTCCACCACACAGGACAAGTTTGCATCTGTTATAGTTTTGGAGAAAATTGTGGTCATTTCATTTATGCGCGAATGTGTTCAGATTGCTATTCTATTGCATTTGGCACATGGTGACGATTATCTCGAGAGTGCAAAGTAGCCAAATGAAACTTTTACTGGATTTCCACTTACTTTATCAAATCTCATCTCCACCACACAGGACAAGTTTGCATCTGTTATAGTTTTGGAGAAAATTGTGGTCATTTCATTTATGCGCGAATGTGTTCAGATTGCTATTCTATTGCATTTGGCACATGGTGACGATTATCTCGAGAGTGCAAAGTAGCCAAATGAAACTTTTACTGGATTTCCACTTACTTTATCAAATCTCATCTCCACCACACAGGACAAGTTTGCATCTGTTATAGTTTTGGAGAAAATTGTGGTCATTTCATTTATGCGCGAATGTGTTCAGATTGCTATTCTATTGCATTTGGCACATGGTGACGATTATCTCGAGAGTGCAAAGTAGCCAAATGAAACTTTTACTGGATTTCCACTTACTTTATCAAATCTCATCTCCACCACACAGGACAAGTTTGCATCTGTTATAGTTTTGGAGAAAATTGTGGTCATTTCATTTATGCGCGAATGTGTTCAGATTGCTATTCTATTGCATTTGGCACATGGTGACGATTATCTCGAGAGTGCAAAGTAGCCAAATGAAACTTTTACTGGATTTCCACTTACTTTATCAAATCTCATCTCCACCACACAGGACAAGTTTGCATCTGTTATAGTTTTGGAGAAAATTGTGGTCATTTCATTTATGCGCGAATGTGTTCAGATTGATATTCTATTGCATTTGGCACATGGTGACGATTATCTCGAGAGTGCAAAGTAGCCAAATGAAACTTTTACTGGATTTCCACTTACTTTATCAAATCTCATCTCCACCACACAGGACAAGTTTGCATCTGTTATAATTTTGGAGAAAATTGTGGTCATTTCATTTATGCGCGAATGTGTTCAGATTGCTATTCTATTGCATTTGGCACATGGTGACGATTATCTCGAGAGTGCAAAGTAGCCAAATGAAACTTTTACTGGATTTCCACTTACTTTATCAAATCTCATCTCCACGCACACAGGACAAGTTTGCATCTGTTATAGTTTTGGAGAAAATTGTGGTCATTTAATTTATGCGCGAATGTGTTCAGATTGCTATTCTATTGCATTTGGCACATGGTGACGATTATCTCGAGAGTGCAAAGTAGCCAAATGAAACTTTTACTGGATTTCCACTTAACTTATCAAATCTCATCTCCACCACACAGGACAAGTTTGCATCTGTTATAGTTTTGGAGAAAATTGTGGTCATTTCATTTATGCGCGAATGTGTTCAGATTGCTATTCTATTGCATTTGGCACATGGTGACGATTATCTCGAGAGTGCAAAGTAGCCAAATGAATCTTTTACTGGATTTCCACTTACTTTATCAAATCTCATCTCCACCACACAGGACAAGTTTGCATCTGTTATAGTTTTGGAGAAAATTGTGGTCATTTCATTTATGCGCGAATGTGTTCAGATTGCTATTCTATTGCATTTGGCACATGGTGACGATTATCTCGAGAGTGCAAAGTAGCCAAATGAAACTTTTACTGGATTTCCACTTACTTTATCAAATCTCATCTCCACCACACAGGACAAGTTTGCATCTGTTATAGTTTTGGAGAAAATTGTGGTCATTTCATTTATGCGCGAATGTGTTCAGATTGCTATTCTATTGCATTTGGCACATGGTGACGATTATCTCGAGAGTGCAAAGTAGCCAAATGAATCTTTTACTGGATTTCCACTTACTTTATCAAATCTCATCTCCACCACACAGGACAAGTTTGCATCTGTTATAGTTTTGGAGAAAATTGTGGTCATTTCATTTATGTGCGAATGTGTTCAGATTGCTATTCTATTGCATTTGGCACATGGTGACGATTATCTCGAGAGTGCAAAGTAGCCAAATGAATCTTTTACTGGATTTCCACTTACTTTATCAAATCTCATCTCCACCACACAGGACAAGTTTGCATCTGTTATAGTTTTGGAGAAAATTGTGGTCATTTCATTTATGCGCGAATGTGTTCAGATTGCTATTCTATTGCATTTGGCACATGGTGACGATTATCTCGAGAGTGCAAAGTAGCCAAATGAAACTTTTACTGGATTTCCACTTACTTTATCAAATCTCATCTCCACCACACAGGACAAGTTTGCATCTGTTATAGTTTTGGAGAAAATTGTGGTCATTTCATTTATGCGCGAATGTGTTCAGATTGCTATTCTATTGCATTTGGCACATGGTGACGATTATCTCGAGAGTGCAAAGTAGCCAAATGAATATTTTACTGGATTTCCACTTACTTTATCAAATCTCATCTCCACCACACAGGACAAGTTTGCATCTGTTATAGTTTTGGAGAAAATTGTGGTCATTTCATTTATGCGCGAATGTGTTCAGATTGCTATTCTATTGCATTTGGCACATGGTGACGATTATCTCGAGAGTGCAAAGTAGCCAAATGAAACTTTTACTGGATTTCCACTTACTTTATCAAATCTCATCTCCACCACACAGGACAAGTTTGCATCTGTTATAGTTTTGGAGAAAATTGTGGTCATTTCATTTATGCGCGAATGTGTTCAGATTGCTATTCTATTGCATTTGGCACATGGTGACGATTATCTCGAGAGTGCAAAGTAGCCAAATGAAACTTTTACTGGATTTCCACTTACTTTATCAAATCTCATCTCCACCACACAGGACAAGTTTGCATCTGTTATAGTTTTGGAGAAAATTGTGGTCATTTCATTTATGCGCGAATGTGTTCAGATTGCTATTCTATTGCATTTGGCACATGGTGACGATTATCTCGAGAGTGCAAAGTAGCCAAATGAAACTTTTACTGGATTTACACTTACTTTATCAAATCTCATCTCCACCACACAGGACAAGTTTGCATCTGTTATGGTTTTGGAGAAAATTGTGGTCATTTCATTTATGCGCGAATGTGTTCATATTGCTATTCTATTGCATTTGGCACATGGTGACGATTATCTCGAGAGTGCAAAGTAGCCAAATGAAACTTTTACTGGATTTCCACTTACTTTATCAAATCTCATCTCCACCACACAGGACAAGTTTGCATCTGTTATAGTTTTGGAGAAAATTGTGGTCATTTCATTATGCGCGAATGTGTTCAGATTGCTATTCTATTGCATTTGGCACATGGTGACGATTATCTCGAGAGTGCAAAGTAGCCAAATGAAACTTTTACTGGATTTCCACTTACTTTATCAAATCTCATCTCCACCACACAGGACAAGTTTGCATCTGTTATAGTTTTGGAGAAAATTGTGGTCATTTCATTTATGCGCGAATGTGTTCAGATTGCTATTCTATTGCATTTGGCACATGGTGACGATTATCTCGAGAGTGCAAAGTAGCCAAATGAATCTTTTACTGGATTTCCACTTACTTTATCAAATCTCATCTCCACCACACAGGACAAGTTTGCATCTGTTATAGTTTTGGAGAAAATTGTGGTCATTTCATTTATGCGCGAATGTGTTCAGATTGCTATTCTATTGCATTTGGCACATGGTGACGATTATCTCGAGAGTGCAAAGTAGCCAAATGAAACTTTTACTGGATTTCCACTTACTTTATCAAATCTCATCTCCACCACACAGGACAAGTTTGCATCTGTTATAGTTTTGGAGAAAATTGTGGTCATTTCATTTATGCGCGAATGTGTTCAGATTGCTATTCTATTGCATTTGGCACATGGTGACGATTATCTCGAGAGTGCAAAGTAGCCAAATGAAACTTTTACTGGATTTCCACTTACTTTATCAAATCTCATCTCCACCACACAGGACAAGTTTGCATCTGTTATAGTTTTGGAGAAAATTGTGGTCATTTCATTTATGCGCGAATGTGTTCAGATTGCTATTCTATTGCATTTGGCACATGGTGACGATTATCTCGAGAGTGCAAAGTAGCCAAATGAAACTTTTACTGGATTTCCACTTACTTTATCAAATCTCATCTCCACCACACAGGACAAGTTTGCATCTGTTATAGTTTTGGAGAAAATTGTGGTCATTTCATTTATGCGCGAATGTGTTCAGATTGCTATTCTATTGCATTTGGCACATGGTGACGATTATCTCGAGAGTGCAAAGTAGCCAAATGAAACTTTTACTGGATTTCCACTTACTTTATCAAATCTCATCTCCACCACACAGGACAAGTTTGCATCTGTTATAGTTTTGGAGAAAATTGTGGTCATTTCATTTATGCGCGAATGTGTTCAGATTGCTATTCTATTGCATTTGGCACATGGTGACGATTATCTCGAGAGTGCAAAGTAGCCAAATGAAACTTTTACTGGATTTCCACTTACTTTATCAAATCTCATCTCCACCACACAGGACAAGTTTGCATCTGTTATAGTTTTGGAGAAAATTGTGGTCATTTCATTTATGCGCGAATGTGTTCAGATTGCTATTCTATTGCATTTGGAACATGGTGACGATTATCTCGAGAGTGCAAAGTAGCCAAATGAAACTTTTACTGGATTTCCACTTACTTTATCAAATCTCATCTCCACCACACAGGACAAGTTTGCATCTGTTATAGTTTTGGAGAAAATTGTGGTCATTTCATTTATGCGCGAATGTGTTCAGATTGCTATTCTATTGCATTTGGCACATGGTGACGATTATCTCGAGAGTGCAAAGTAGCCAAATGAAACTTTTACTGGATTTCCACTTACTTTATCAAATCTCATCTCCACCACACAGGACAAGTTTGCATCTGTATAGTTTTGGAGAAAATTGTGGTCATTTCATTTATGCGCGAATGTGTTCAGATTGATATTCTATTGCATTTGGCACATGGTGACGATTATCTCGAGAGTGCAAAGTAGCCAAATGAAACTTTTACTGGATTTCCACTTACTTTATCAAATCTCATCTCCACCACACAGGACAAGTTTGCATCTGTTATAATTTTGGAGAAAATTGTGGTCATTTCATTTATGCGCGAATGTGTTCAGATTGCTATTCTATTGCATTTGGCACATGGTGACGATTATCTCGAGAGTGCAAAGTAGCCAAATGAAACTTTTACTGGATTTCCACTTACTTTATCAAATCTCATCTCCACCACACAGGACAAGTTTGCATCTGTTATAGTTTTGGAGAAAATTGTGGTCATTTAATTTATGCGCGAATGTGTTCAGATTGCTATTCTATTGCATTTGGCACATGGTGACGATTATCTCGAGAGTGCAAAGTAGCCAAATGAAACTTTTACTGGATTTCCACTTAACTTATCAAATCTCATCTCCACCACACAGGACAAGTTTGCATCTGTTATAGTTTTGGAGAAAATTGTGGTCATTTCATTTATGCGCGAATGTGTTCAGATTGCTATTCTATTGCATTTGGCACATGGTGACGATTATCTCGAGAGTGCAAAGTAGCCAAATGAATCTTTTACTGGATTTCCACTTACTTTATCAAATCTCATCTCCACCACACAGGACAAGTTTGCATCTGTTATAGTTTTGGGAGAAAATTGTGGTCATTTCATTTATGCGCGAATGTGTTCAGATTGCTATTCTATTGCATTTGGCACATGGTGACGATTATCTCGAGAGTGCAAAGTAGCCAAATGAAACTTTTACTGGATTTCCACTTACTTTATCAAATCTCATCTCCACCACACAGGACAAGTTTGCATCTGTTATAGTTTTGGAGAAAATTGTGGTCATTTCATTTATGCGCGAATGTGTTCAGATTGCTATTCTATTGCATTTGGCACATGGTGACGATTATCTCGAGAGTGCAAAGTAGCCAAATGAATCTTTTACTGGATTTCCACTTACTTTATCAAATCTCATCTCCACCACACAGGACAAGTTTGCATCTGTTATAGTTTTGGAGAAAATTGTGGTCATTTCATTTATGTGCGAATGTGTTCAGATTGCTATTCTATTGCATTTGGCACATGGTGACGATTATCTCGAGAGTGCAAAGTAGCCAAATGAATCTTTTACTGGATTTCCACTTACTTTATCAAATCTCATCTCCACCACACAGGACAAGTTTGCATCTGTTATAGTTTTGGAGAAAATTGTGGTCATTTCATTTATGCGCGAATGTGTTCAGATTGCTATTCTATTGCATTTGGCACATGGTGACGATTATCTCGAGAGTGCAAAGTAGCCAAATGAAACTTTTACTGGATTTACACTTACTTTATCAAATCTCATCTCCACCACACAGGACAAGTTTGCATCTGTTATAGTTTTGGAGAAAATTGTGGTCATTTCATTTATGCGCGAATGTGTTCAGATTGCTATTCTATTGCATTTGGAACATGGTGACGATTATCTCGAGAGTGCAAAGTAGCCAAATGAAACTTTTACTGGATTTCCACTTACTTTATCAAATCTCATCTCCACCACACAGGACAAGTTTGCATCTGTTATAGTTTTGGAGAAAATTGTGGTCATTTCATTTATGCGCGAATGTGTTCAGATTGCTATTCTATTGCATT
>NW_027443587.1:0-40620 GCF_048569485.1 Anomaloglossus baeobatrachus | reverse complement strand
GTGTGCCTGCCCTCGTCAGATCGCAGCCGCTACGCAGTTTGAGGCCGGGCAAGTACCGGCATGGGAGACTGGCTGGGAATCCCTGGTTCCGTTGACATTTTTGACAATTTCTTTTTTTGGAGAGAGGGGGGGAGTTAGAGTGGCCCTACCCACAATAAAAAAAAGCAAAAAAAACCAAAAAGCTTTTACTTCAGCCTTGCTCTCGAAAAGGCCAACAGGTGCAATAGCTACCCGTCAACGGCCACTCTAAACTGAATGTGCCTGCCCTCGTCAGATCGCAGCCGCTACGCAGTTTGAGGCCGGGCAAGTACCGGCATGGGAGACTGGCTGGGAATCCCTGGTTCCGTTGACATTTTTGACAATTTCTTTTTTTGGAGAGAGGGGGGGGAGTTAGAGTGGCCCTACCCACAATAAAAAAAAGCAAAAAAAACAAAAAGCTTTTACTTCAGCCTTGCTCTCGAAAAGGCCAACAGGTGCAATAGCTACCCGTCAACGGCCACTCTAAACTGAATGTGCCTGCCCTCGTCAGATCGCAGCCGCTACGCAGTTTGAGGCCGGGCAAGTACCGGCATGGGAGACTGGCTGGGAATCCCTGGTTCCGTTGACATTTTTGACAATTTCTTTTTTTGGAGAGAGGGGGGGGAGTTAGAGTGGCCCTACCCACAATAAAAAAAAGCAAAAAAAAACAAAAAGCTTTTACTTCAGCCTTGCTCTCGAAAAGGCCAACAGGTGCAATAGCTACCCGTCAACGGCCACTCTAAACTGAATGTGCCTGCCCTCGTCAGATCGCAGCCGCTACGCAGTTTGAGGCCGGGCAAGTACCGGCATGGGAGACTGGCTGGGAATCCCTGGTTCCGTTGACATTTTTGACAATTTCTTTTTTTGGAGAGAGGGGGGGGAGTTAGAGTGGCCCTACCCACAATAAAAAAAAGCAAACAAAAACAAAAAGCTTTTACTTCAGCATTGCTCTCGAAAAGGCCAACAGGTGCAATAGCTACCCGTCAACGGCCACTCTAAACTGAATGTGCCTGCCCTCGTCAGATCGCAGCCGCTACGCAGTTTGAGGCCGGGCAAGTACCGGCATGGGAGACTGGCTGGGAATCCCTGGTTCCGTTGACATTTTTGACAATTTCTTTTTTTGGAGAGAGGGGGGGGAGTTAGAGTGGCCCTACCCACAATAAAAAAAAGCAAAAAAAACCAAAAAGCTTTTACTTCAGCCTTGCTCTCGAAAAGGCCAACAGGTGCAATAGCTACCCGTCAACGGCCACTCTAAACTGAATGTGCCTGCCCTCGTCAGATCGCAGCCGCTACGCAGTTTGAGGCCGGGCAAGTACCGGCATGGGAGACTGGCTGGGAATCCCTGGTTCCGTTGACATTTTTGACAATTTCTTTTTTTGGAGAGAGGGGGGGGAGTTAGAGTGGCCCTACCCACAATAAAAAAAAGCAAAAAAAACAAAAAGCTTTTACTTCAGCCTTGCTCTCGAAAAGGCCAACAGGTGCAATAGCTACCCGTCAACGGCCACTCTAAACTGAATGTGCCTGCCCTCGTCAGATCGCAGCCGCTACGCAGTTTGAGGCCGGGCAAGTACCGGCATGGGAGACTGGCTGGGAATCCCTGGTTCCGTTGACATTTTTGACAATTTCTTTTTTTGGAGAGAGGGGGGGGAGTTAGAGTGGCCCTACCCACAATAAAAAAAAGCAAAAAAAAACAAAAAGCTTTTACTTCAGCCTTGCTCTCGAAAAGGCCAACAGGTGCAATAGCTACCCGTCAACGGCCACTCTAAACTGAATGTGCCTGCCCTCGTCAGATCGCAGCCGCTACGCAGTTTGAGGCCGGGCAAGTACCGGCATGGGAGACTGGCTGGGAATCCCTGGTTCCGTTGACATTTTTGACAATTTCTTTTTTTGGAGAGAGGGGGGGGAGTTAGAGTGGCCCTACCCACAATAAAAAAAAGCAAAAAAAAACAAAAAGCTTTTACTTCAGCCTTGCTCTCGAAAAGGCCAACAGGTGCAATAGCTACCCGTCAACGGCCACTCTAAACTGAATGTGCCTGCCCTCGTCAGATCGCAGCCGCTACGCAGTTTGAGGCCGGGCAAGTACCGGCATGGGAGACTGGCTGGGAATCCCTGGTTCCGTTGACATTTTTGACAATTTCTTTTTTTGGAGAGAGGGGGGGGAGTTAGAGTGGCCCTACCCACAATAAAAAAAAGCAAAAAAAAACAAAAAGCTTTTACTTCAGCCTTGCTCTCGAAAAGGCCAACAGGTGCAATAGCTACCCGTCAACGGCCACTCTAAACTGAATGTGCCTGCCCTCGTCAGATCGCAGCCGCTACGCAGTTTGAGGCCGGGCAAGTACCGGCATGGGAGACTGGCTGGGAATCCCTGGTTCCGTTGACATTTTTGACAATTTCTTTTTTTGGAGAGAGGGGGGGGAGTTAGAGTGGCCCTACCCACAATAAAAAAAAGCAAAAAAAAACAAAAAGCTTTTACTTCAGCCTTGCTCTCGAAAAGGCCAACAGGTGCAATAGCTACCCGTCAACGGCCACTCTAAACTGAATGTGCCTGCCCTCGTCAGATCGCAGCCGCTACGCAGTTTGAGGCCGGGCAAGTACCGGCATGGAGACTGGCTGGGAATCCCTGGTTCCGTTGACATTTTTGACAATTTCTTTTTTTGGAGAGAGGGGGGGGAGTTAGAGTGGCCCTACCCACAATAAACAAAAGCAAAAAAAAACAAAAAGCTTTTACTTCAGCCTTGCTCTCGAAAAGGCCAACAGGTGCAATAGCTACCCGTCAACGGCCACTCTAAACTGAATGTGCCTGCCCTCGTCAGATCGCAGCCGCTACGCAGTTTGAGGCCGGGCAAGTACCGGCATGGGAGACTGGCTGGGAATCCCTGGTTCCGTTGACATTTTTGACAATTTCTTTTTTTGGAGAGAGGGGGGGGAGTTAGAGTGGCCCTACCCACAATAAAAAAAAGCAAAAAAAAACAAAAAGCTTTTACTTCAGCCTTGCTCTCGAAAAGGCCAACAGGTGCAATAGCTACCCGTCAACGGCCACTCTAAACTGAATGTGCCTGCCCTCGTCAGATCGCAGCCGCTACGCAGTTTGAGGCCGGGCAAGTACCGGCATGGGAGACTGGCTGGGAATCCCTGGTTCCGTTGACATTTTTGACAATTTCTTTTTTTGGAGAGAGGGGGGGGAGTTAGAGTGGCCCTACCCACAATAAAAAAAAGCAAAAAAAAACAAAAAGCTTTTACTTCAGCCTTGCTCTCGAAAAGGCCAACAGGTGCAATAGCTACCCGTCAACGGCCACTCTAAACTGAATGTGCCTGCCCTCGTCAGATCGCAGCCGCTACGCAGTTTGAGGCCGGGCAAGTACCGGCATGGGAGACTGGCTGGGAATCCCTGGTTCCGTTGACATTTTTGACAATTTCTTTTTTGGAGAGAGGGGGGGGAGTTAGAGTGGCCCTACCCACAATAAAAAAAAGCAAAAAAAAACAAAAAGCTTTTACTTCAGCCTTGCTCTCGAAAAGGCCAACAGGTGCAATAGCTACCCGTCAACGGCCACTCTAAACTGAATGTGCCTGCCCTCGTCAGATCGCAGCCGCTACGCAGTTTGAGGCCGGGCAAGTACCGGCATGGGAGACTGGCTGGGAATCCCTGGTTCCGTTGACATTTTTGACAATTTCTTTTTTTGGAGAGAGGGGGGGGAGTTAGAGTGGCCCTACCCACAATAAAAAAAAGCAAAAAAAAACAAAAAGCTTTTACTTCAGCCTTGCTCTCGAAAAGGCCAACAGGTGCAATAGCTACCCGTCAACGGCCACTCTAAACTGAATGTGCCTGCCCTCGTCAGATCGCAGCCGTCTACGCAGTTTGAGGCCGGGCAAGTACCGGCATGGGAGACTGGCTGGGAATCCCTGGTTCCGTTGACATTTTTGACAATTTCTTTTTTTGGAGAGGGGGGGGGGAGTTAGAGTGGCCCTACCCACAATAAAAAAAAGCAAAAAAAACAAAAAGCTTTTACTTCAGCCTTGCTCTCGAAAAGGCCAACAGGTGCAATAGCTACCCGTCAACGGCCACTCTAAACTGAATGTGCCTGCCCTCGTCAGATCGCAGCCGCTACGCAGTTTGAGGCCGGGCAAGTACCGGCATGGGAGACTGGCTGGGAATCCCTGGTTCCGTTGACATTTTTGACAATTTCTTCTTTTGGAGGAGGGGGGGGAGTTAGAGTGGCCCTACCCACAATAAAAAAAAGCAAAAAAAAACAAAAAGCTTTTACTTCAGCCTTGCTCTCGAAAAGGCCAACAGGTGCAATAGCTACCCGTCAACGGCCACTCTAAACTGAATGTACCTGCCCTCGTCAGATCGCAGCCGCTACGCAGTTTGGAGGCCGGGCAAGTACCGGCATGGGAGACTGGCTGGGAATCCCTGGTTCCGTTGACATTTTTGACAATATCTTTTTTTGGAGAGAGGGGGGGGGAGTTAGAGTGGCCCTACCCACAATAAAAAAAAGCAAAAAAAAACAAAAAGCTTTTACTTCAGCCTTGCTCTCGAAAAGGCCAACAGGTGCAATAGCTACCCGTCAACGGCCACTCTAAACTGAATGTGCCTGCCCTCGTCAGATCGCAGCCGCTACGCAGTTTGAGGCCGGGCAAGTACCGGCATGGGAGACTGGCTGGGAATCCCTGGTTCCGTTGACATTTTTGACAATTTCTTTTTTGGAGAGAGGGGGGGAGTTAGAGTGGCCCTACCCACAATAAAAAAAAAGCAAAAAAAAACAAAAAGCTTTTACTTCAGCCTTGCTCTCGAAAAGGCCAACAGGTGCAATAGCTACCCGTCAACGGCCACTCTAAACTGAATGTGCCTGCCCTCGTCAGATCGCAGCCGCTACGCAGTTTGAGGCCGGGCAAGTACCGGCATGGGAGACTGGCTGGGAATCCCTGGTTCCGTTGACATTTTTGACAATTTCCTTTTTTGGAGAGAGGGGGGGGGAGTTAGAGTGGCCCTACCCACAATAAAAAAAAAGCAAAAAAAAACAAAAAGCTTTTACTTCAGCCTTGCTCTCGAAAAGGCCAACAGGTGCAATAGCTACCCGTCAACGGCCACTCTAAACTGAATGTGCCTGCCCTCGTCAGATCGCAGCCGCTACGCAGTTTGAGGCCGGGCAAGTACCGGCATGGGAGACTGGCTGGGAATCCTGGTTCCGTTGACATTTTTGACAATTTCTTTTTTTGGAGAGAGGGGGGGGAGTTAGAGTGGCCCTACCCACAATAAAAAAAAGCCAAAAAAAAACAAAAAGCTTTTACTTCAGCCTTGCTCTCGAAAAGGCCAACAGGTGCAATAGCTACCCGTCAACGGCCACTCTAAACTGAATGTGCCTGCCCTCGTCAGATCGCAGCCGCTACGCAGTTTGAGGCCGGGCAAGTACCGGCATGGGAGACTGGCTGGGAATCCCTGGTTCCGTTGACATTTTTGACAATTTCTTTTTTTGGAGAGAGGGGGGGGAGTTAGAGTGGCCCTACCCACAATAAAAAAAAGCCAAAAAAAAACAAAAAGCTTTTACTTCAGCCTTGCTCTCGAAAAGGCAAACAGGTGCAATAGCTACCCGTCAACGGCCACTCTAAACTGAATGTGCCTGCCCTCGTCAGATCGCAGCCGCTACGCAGTTTGAGGCCGGGCAAGTACCGGCATGGGAGACTGGCTGGGAATCCCTGGTTCCGTTGACATTTTTGACAATTTCTTTTTTTGGAGAGAGGGGGGGGAGTTAGAGTGGCCCTACCCACAATAAAAAAAAGCAAAAAAAAACAAAAAGCTTTTACTTCAGCCTTGCTCTCGAAAAGGCCAACAGGTGCAATAGCTACCCGTCAACGGCCACTCTAAACTGAATGTGCCTGCCTCGTCAGATCGCAGCCGCTACGCAGTTTGAGGCCGGGCAAGTACCGGCATGGAGACTGGCTGGGAATCCCTGGTTCCGTTGACATTTTTGACAATTTCTTTTTTGGAGAGAGGGGGGGGAGTTAGAGTGGCCCTACCCACAATAAAAAAAAGCAAAAAAAAACAAAAAGCTTTTACTTCAGCCTTGCTCTCGAAAAGGCCAACAGGTGCAATAGCTACCCGTCAACGGCCACTCTAAACTGAATGTGCCTGCCCTCGTCAGATCGCAGCCGCTACGCAGTTTGAGGCCGGGCAAGTACCGGCATGGGAGACTGGCTGGGAATCCCTGGTTCCGTTGACATTTTTGACAATTTCTTTTTTTGGAGAGGGGGGGGGAGTTAGAGTGGCCCTACCCACAATAAAAAAAAGCAAAAAAAAACAAAAAGCTTTTACTTCAGCCTTGCTCTCGAAAAGGCCAACAGGTGCAATAGCTACCCGTCAACGGCCACTCTAAACTGAATGTGCCTGCCCTCGTCAGATCGCAGCCGCTACGCAGTTTGAGGCCGGGCAAGTACCGGCATGGGAGACTGGCTGGGAATCCCTGGTTCCGTTGACATTTTTGACAATTTCTTTTTTTGGAGAGAGGGGGGGGAGTTAGAGTGGCCCTACCCACAATAAAAAAAAGCAAAAAAAAACAAAAAGCTTTTACTTCAGCCTTGCTCTCGAAAAGGCCAACAGGTGCAATAGCTACCCGTCAACGGCCACTCTAAACTGAATGTGCCTGCCCTCGTCAGATCGCAGCCGCTACGCAGTTTGAGGCCGGGCAAGTACCGGCATGGGAGACTGGCTGGGAATCCCTGGTTCCGTTGACATTTTTGACAATTTCTTTTTTTGGAGAGAGGGGGGGGAGTTAGAGTGGCCCTACCCACAATAAAAAAAAGCAAAAAAAAACAAAAAGCTTTTACTTCAGCCTTGCTCTCGAAAAGGCCAACAGGTGCAATAGCTACCCGTCAACGGCCACTCTAAACTGAATGTGCCTGCCCTCGTCAGATCGCAGCGCTACGCAGTTTGAGGCCGGGCAAGTACCGGCATGGGAGACTGGCTGGGAATCCCTGGTTCCGTTGACATTTTTGACAATTTCTTTTTTTGGAGAGAGGGGGGGGAGTAGAGTGGCCCTACCCACAATAAAAAAAAGCAAAAAAAAACCAAAAAAGCTTTTACTTCAGCCTTGCTCTCGAAAAGGCCAACAGGTGCAATAGCTACCCGTCAACGGCCACTCTAAACTGAATGTGCCTGCCCTCGTCAGATCGCAGCCGCTACGCAGTTTGAGGCCGGGCAAGTACCGGCATGGGAGACTGGCTGGGAATCCCTGGTTCCGTTGACATTTTTGACAATTTCTTTTTTTGGAGAGAGGGGGGGGAGTTAGAGTGGCCCTACCCACAAATAAAAAAAAGCAAAAAAAAACAAAAAGCTTTTACTTCAGCCTTGCTCTCGAAAAGGGCCAACAGGTGCAATAGCTACCCGTCAACGGGCCACGTCTAAACTGAATGTGCCTGCCCTCGTCAGATCGCAGCCGCTACGCAGTTTGAGGCCGGGCAAGTACCGGCATGGGAGACTGGCTGGGAATCCCTGGTTCCGTTGACATTTTTGACAATTTCTTTTTTTGGAGAGAGGGGGGGAGTTAGAGTGCCCTACCCACAATAAAAAAAAGCAAAAAAAAACAAAAAGCTTTTACTTCAGCCTTGCTCTCGAAAAGGCCAACAGGTGCAATAGCTACCCGTCAACGGCCACTCTAAACTGAATGTGCCTGCCCTCGTCAGATCGCAGCCGCTACGCAGTTTGAGGCCGGGCAAGTACCGGCATGGGAGACTGGCTGGGAATCCCTGGTTCGTTGACATTTTTGACAATTTCTTTTTTTGGAGAGAGGGGGGGGAGTTAGAGTGGCCCTACCCACAATAAAAAAAAGCAAAAAAAAACAAAAAGCTTTTACTTCAGCCTTGCTCTCGAAAAGGCCAACAGGTGCAATAGCTACCCGTCAACGGCCACTCTAAACTGAATGTGCCTGCCCTCGTCAGATCGCAGCCGCTACGCAGTTTGAGGCCGGGCAAGTACCGGCATGGGAGACTGGCTGGGAATCCCTGGTTCCGTTGACATTTTTGACAATTTCTTTTTTTGGAGAGAGGGGGGGGAGTTAGAGTGGCCCTACCCACAATAAAAAAAAGCAAAAAAAAACAAAAAGCTTTTACTTCAGCCTTGCTCTCGAAAAGGCCAACAGGTGCAATAGCTACCCGTCAACGGCCACTCTAAACTGAATGTGCCTGCCCTCGTCAGATCGCAGCCGCTACGCAGTTTGAGGCCGGGCAAGTACCGGCATGGGAGACTGGCTGGGAATCCCTGTTCCGTTGACATTTTTGACAATTTCTTTTTTTGGAGAGAGGGGGGGGAGTTAGAGTGGCCCTACCCACAATAAAAAAAAGCAAAAAAAAACAAAAAGCTTTTACTTCAGCTTGCTCTCGAAAAGGCCAACAGGTGCAATAGCTATCCGTCAACGGCCACTCTAAACTGAATGTGCCTGCCCTCGTCAGATCGCAGCCGCTACGCAGTTTGAGGCCGGGCAAGTACCGGCATGGGAGACTGGCTGGGAATCCCTGGTTCCGTTGACATTTTTGACAATTTCTTTTTTTGGAGAGAGGGGGGGGGAGTTAGAGTGGCCCTACCCACAATAAAAAAAAGCAAAAAAAACAAAAAGCTTTTACTTCAGCCTTGCTCTCGAAAAGGCCAACAGGTGCAATAGCTACCCGTCAACGGCCACTCTAAACTGAATGTGCCTGCCCTCGTCAGATCGCAGCCGCTACGCAGTTTGAGGCCGGGCAAGTACCGGCATGGGAGACTGGCTGGGAATCCCTGGTTCCGTTGACATTTTTGACAATTTCTTTTTTTGGAGAGAGGGGGGGGAGTTAGAGTGGCCCTACCCACAATAAAAAAAGCAAAAAAAAACAAAAAGCTTTTACTTCAGCCTTGCTCTCGAAAAGGCCAACAGGTGCAATAGCTACCCGTCAACGGCCACTCTAAACTGAATGTGCCTGCCCTCGTCAGATCGCAGCCGCTACGCAGTTTGAGGCCGGGCAAGTACCGGCATGGAGACTGGCTGGGAATCCTGGTTCCGTTGACATTTTTGACAATTTCTTTTTTTGGAGAGAGGGGGGGAGTTAGAGTGGCCCTACCCACAATAAAAAAAAGCAAAAAAAAACAAAAAGCTTTTACTTCAGCCTTGCTCTCGAAAAGGCCAACAGGTGCAATAGCTACCCGTCAACGGCCACTCTAAACTGAATGTGCCTGCCCTCGTCAGATCGCAGCCGCTACGCAGTTTGAGGCCCGGGCAAGTACCGGCATGGGAGACTGGCTGGGAATCCCTGGTTCCGTTGACATTTTTGACAATTTCTTTTTTTGGAGAGAGGGGGGGGAGTTAGAGTGGCCCTACCCACAATAAAAAAAAGCAAAAAAAAACAAAAAGCTTTTACTTCAGCCTTGCTCTCGAAAAGGCCAACAGGTGCAATAGCTACCCGTCAACGGCCACTCTAAACTGAATGTGCCTGCCCTCGTCAGATCGCAGCCGCTACGCAGTTTGAGGCCGGGCAAGTACCGGCATGGGAGACTGGCTGGGAATCCCTGGTTCCGTTGACATTTTTGACAATTTCTTTTTTTGGAGAGAGGGGGGGGAGTTAGAGTGGCCCTACCCACAATAAAAAAAAGCAAAAAAAACAAAAAGCTTTTACTTCAGCCTTGCTCTCGAAAAGGCCAACAGGTGCAATAGCTACCCGTCAACGGCCACTCTAAACTGAATGTGCCTGCCCTCGTCAGATCGCAGCCGCTACGCAGTTTGAGGCCGGGCAAGTACCGGCATGGGAGACTGGCTGGGAATCCTGGTTCCGTTGACATTTTTGACAATTTCTTTTTTTGGAGAGAGGGGGGGGAGTTAGAGTGGCCCTACCCACAATAAAAAAAAGCAAAAAAAAACAAAAAGCTTTTACTTCAGCCTTGCTCTCGAAAAGGCCAACAGGTGCAATAGCTACCCGTCAACGGCCACTCTAAACTGAATGTGCCTGCCCTCGTCAGATCGCAGCCGCTACGCAGTTTGAGGCCGGGCAAGTACCGGCATGGGAGACTGGCTGGGAATCCCTGGTTCCGTTGACATTTTTGACAATTTCTTTTTTTGGAGAGAGGGGGGGGAGTTAGAGTGGCCCTACCCACAATAAAAAAAAGCAAAAAAAAAACAAAAAGCTTTTACTTCAGCCTTGCTCTCGAAAAGGCCAACAGGTGCAATAGCTACCCGTCAACGGCCACTCTAAACTGAATGTGCCTGCCCTCGTCAGATCGCAGCCGCTACGCAGTTTGAGGCCGGGCAAGTACCGGCATGGGAGACTGGCTGGGAATCCCTGGTTCCGTTGACATTTTTTGACAATTTCTTTTTTTGGAGAGAGGGGGGGGAGTTAGAGTGGCCCTACCCACAATAAAAAAAAGCAAAAAAAAAACAAAAAGCTTTTACTTCAGCCTTGCTCTCGAAAAGGCCAACAGGTGCAATAGCTACCCGTCAACGGCCACTCTAAACTGAATGTGCCTGCCCTCGTCAGATCGCAGCCGCTACGCAGTTTGAGGCCGGGCAAGTACCGGCATGGGAGACTGGCTGGGAATCCCTGGTTCCGTTGACATTTTTGACAATTTCTTTTTTTGGAGAGAGGGGGGGGAGTTAGAGTGGCCCTACCCACAATAAAAAAAAGCAAAAAAAAAACAAAAAGCTTTTACTTCAGCCTTGCTCTCGAAAAGGCCAACAGGTGCAATAGCTACCCGTCAACGGCCACTCTAAACTGAATGTGCCTGCCCTCGTCAGATCGCAGCCGCTACGCAGTTTGAGGCCGGGCAAGTACCGGCATGGGAGACTGGCTGGGAATCCCTGGTTCCGTTGACATTTTTGACAATTTCTTTTTTTGGAGAGAGGGGGGGGGAGTTAGAGTGGCCCTACCCACAATAAAAAAAGCAAAAAAAAACCAAAAAGCTTTTACTTCAGCCTTGCTCTCGAAAAGGCCAACAGGTGCAATAGCTACCCGTCAACGGCCACTCTAAACTGAATGTGCCTGCCTCGTCAGATCGCAGCCGCTACGCAGTTTGAGGGCCGGGCAAGTACCGGCATGGGAGACTGGCTGGGAATCCTGGTTCCGTTGACATTTTTGACAATTTCTTTTTTTTGGAGAGAGGGGGGGGGAGTTAGAGTGGCCCTACCCACAATAAAAAAAAAGCAAAAAAAAACAAAAAGCTTTTACTTCAGCCTTGCTCTCGAAAAGGCCAACAGGTGCAATAGCTACCCGTCAACGGCCACTCTAAACTGAATGTGCCTGCCCTCGTCAGATCGCAGCCGCTACGCAGTTTGAGGCCGGGCAAGTACCGGCATGGGAGACTGGCTGGGAATCCCTGGTTCCGTTGACATTTTTGACAATTTCTTTTTTTGGAGAGAGGGGGGGGAGTTAGAGTGGCCCTACCCACAATAAAAAAAAGCAAAAAAAAACAAAAAGCTTTTACTTCAGCCTTGCTCTCGAAAAGGCCAACAGGTGCAATAGCTACCCGTCAACGGCCACTCTAAACTGAATGTGCCTGCCCTCGTCAGATCGCAGCCGCTACGCAGTTTGAGGCCGGGCAAGTACCGGCATGGGAGACTGGCTGGGAATCCCTGGTTCCGTTGACATTTTTGACAATTTCTTTTTTTGGAGAGAGGGGGGGGAGTTAGAGTGGCCCTACCCACAATAAAAAAAAGCAAAAAAAAAACAAAAAGCTTTTACTTCAGCCTTGCTCTCGAAAGGCCAACAGGTGCAATAGCTACCCGTCAACGGCCACTCTAAACTGAATGTGCCTGCCCTCGTCAGATCGCAGCCGCTACGCAGTTTGAGGCCGGGCAAGTACCGGCATGGGAGACTGGCTGGGAATCCTGGTTCCGTTGACATTTTTGACAATTTCTTTTTTTGGAGAGAGGGGGGGGGAGTTAGAGTGGCCCTACCCACAATAAAAAAAAGCAAAAAAAAAACAAAAAGCTTTTACTTCAGCCTTGCTCTCGAAAAGGCCAACAGGTGCAATAGCTACCCGTCAACGGCCACTCTAAACTGAATGTGCCTGCCCTCGTCAGATCGCAGCCGCTACGCAGTTTGAGGCCGGGCAAGTACCGGCATGGGAGACTGGCTGGGAATCCCTGGTTCCGTTGACATTTTGACAATTTCTTTTTTTGGAGAGAGGGGGGGGAGTTAGAGTGGCCCTACCCACAATAAAAAAAAGCAAAAAAAACAAAAAGCTTTTACTTCAGCCTTGCTCTCGAAAAGGCCAACAGGTGCAATAGCTACCCGTCAACGGCCACTCTAAACTGAATGTGCCTGCCCTCGTCAGATCGCAGCCGCTACGCAGTTTGAGGCCGGGCAAGTACCGGCATGGGAGACTGGCTGGGAATCCCTGGTTCCGTTGACATTTTTGACAATTTCTTTTTTGGAGAGAGGGGGGGGAGTTAGAGTGGCCCTACCCACAATAAAAAAAAGCAAAAAAAAACAAAAAGCTTTTACTTCAGCCTTGCTCTCGAAAAGGCCAACAGGTGCAATAGCTACCCGTCAACGGCCACTCTAAACTGAATGTGCCTGCCCTCGTCAGATCGCAGCCGCTACGCAGTTTGAGGCCGGGCAAGTACCGGCATGGGAGACTGGCTGGGAATCCCTGGTTCCGTTGACATTTTGACAATTTCTTTTTTTGGAGAGAGGGGGGGGGAGTTAGAGTGGCCCTACCCACAATAAAAAAAAGCAAAAAAAAAACAAAAAGCTTTTACTTCAGCCTTGCTCTCGAAAAGGCCAACAGGTGCAATAGCTACCCGTCAACGGCCACTCTAAACTGAATGTGCCTGCCCTCGTCAGATCGCAGCCGCTACGCAGTTTGAGGCCGGGCAAGTACCGGCATGGGAGACTGGCTGGGAATCCCTGGTTCCGTTGACATTTTTGACAATTTCTTTTTTTGGAGAGAGGAGGGGGAGTTAGAGTGGCCCTACCCACAATAAAAAAAAGCAAAAAAAAACAAAAAGCTTTTACTTCAGCCTTGCTCTCGAAAAGTGCCAACAGGTGCAATAGCTACCCGTCAACGGCCACTCTAAACTGAATGTGCCTGCCCTCGTCAGATCGCAGCCGCTACGACAGTTTGAGGCCGGGCAAAGTACGGCATGGGGACTGGCTGGGAATCCCTGGTTCCGTTGACATTTTTGACAATTTCTTTTTTGGAGAGAGGGGGGGGAGTTAGAGTGGCCCTACCCACAATAAAAAAAAGCAAAAAAAACAAAAAGCTTTTACTTCAGCCTTGCTCTCGAAAAGGCCAACAGGTGCAATAGCTACCCGTCAACGGCCACTCTAAACTGAATGTACCTGCCCTCGTCAGATCGCAGCCGCTACGCAGTTTGAGGCCGGGCAAGTACCGGCATGGGAGACTGGCTGGGAATCCCTGGTTCCGTTGACATTTTTGACAATTTCTTTTTTTGGAGAGAGGGGGGGGAGTTAGAGTGGCCCTACCCACAATAAAAAAAAAGCAAAAAAAAACAAAAAGCTTTTACTTCAGCCTTGCTCTCGAAAAGGCCAACAGGTGCAATAGCTACCCGTCAACGGCCACTCTAAACTGAATGTGCCTGCCCTCGTCAGATCGCAGCCGCTACGCAGTTTGAGGCCGGGCAAGTACCGGCATGGGAGACTGGCTGGGAATCCCTGGTTCCGTTGACATTTTTGACAATTTCTTTTTTTGGAGAGAGGGGGGGGAGTTAGAGTGGCCCTACCCACAATAAAAAAAAGCAAAAAAAAACAAAAAGCTTTTTACTTCAGCCTTGCTCTCGAAAAGGCCAACAGGTGCAATAGCTACCCGTCAACGGCCACTCTAAACTGAATGTGCCTGCCCTCGTCAGATCGCAGCCGCTACGCAGTTTGAGGCCGGGCAAGTACCGGCATGGGAGACTGGCTGGGAATCCCTGGTTCCGTTGACATTTTTGACAATTTCTTTTTTGGAGAGAGGAGGGGGGAGTTAGAGTGGCCCTACCCACAATAAAAAAAAGCAAAAAAAACAAAAAGCTTTTACTTCAGCCTTGCTCTCGAAAAGGCCAACAGGTGCAATAGCTACCCGTCAACGGCCACTCTAAACTGAATGTGCCTGCCCTCGTCAGATCGCAGCCGCTACGCAGTTTGAGGCCGGGCAAGTACCGGCATGGGAGACTGGCTGGGAATCCCTGGTTCCGTTGACATTTTTGACAATTTCTTTTTTTGGAGAGAGGGGGGGGAGTTAGAGTGGCCCTACCCACAATAAAAAAAAGCAAAAAAAAACAAAAAGCTTTTACTTCAGCCTTGCTCTCGAAAAGGCCAACAGGTGCAATAGCTACCCGTCAACGGCCACTCTAAACTGAATGTGCCTTCCCTCGTCAGATCGCAGCCGCTACGCAGTTTGAGGCCGGGCAAGTACCGGCATGGGAGACTGGCTGGGAATCCCTGGTTCCGTTGACATTTTTGACAATTTCTTTTTTTGGAGAGAGGGGGGGGAGTTAGAGTGGCCCTACCCACAATAAAAAAAAGCAAAAAAAAACAAAAAGCTTTTACTTCAGCCTTGCTCTCGAAAAGGCCAACAGGTGCAATAGCTACCCGTCAACGGCCACTCTAAACTGAATGTGCCTGCCCTCGTCAGATCGCAGCCGCTACGCAGTTTGAGGCCGGGCAAGTACCGGCATGGGAGACTGGCTGGGAATCCCTGGTTCCGTTGACATTTTTGACAATTTCTTTTTTTGGAGAGAGGGGGGGGGAGTTAGAGTGGCCCTACCCACAATAAAAAAAAGCAAAAAAAAACAAAAAGCTTTTACTTCAGCCTTGCTCTCGAAAAGGCCAACAGGTGCAATAGCTACCCGTCAACGGCCACTCTAAACTGAATGTGCCTGCCCTCGTCAGATCGCAGCCCGCTACGCAGTTTGAGGCGGGCAAGTACCGGCATGGGAGACTGGCTGGGAATCCCTGGTTCCGTTGACATTTTTGACAATTTCTTTTTTTGGAGAGAGGAGGGGGAGTTAGAGTGGCCCTACCACACAATAAAAAAAGCAAAAAAAACAAAAAGCTTTTACTTCAGCCTTGCTCTCGAAAAGGCCAACAGGTGCAATAGCTACCCGTCAACGGCCACTCTAAACTGAATGTGCCTGCCCTCGTCAGATCGCAGCCGCTACGCAGTTTGAGGCCGGGCAAGTACCGGCATGGGAGACTGCTGGGAATCCCTGGTTCCGTTGACATTTTGACAATTTCTTTTTTTGGAGAGAGGGGGGGGAGTTAGAGTGGCCCTACCCACAATAAAAAAAAGCAAAAAAAAAACAAAAAGCTTTTACTTCAGCCTTGCTCTCGAAAAGGCCAACAGGTGCAATAGCTACCCGTCAACGGCCACTCTAAACTGAATGTGCCTACCCTCGTCAGATCGCAGCCGCTACGCAGTTTGAGGCCGGGCAAGTACCGGCATGGGAGACTGGCTGGGAATCCTGGTTCCGTTGACATTTTTGACAATTTCTTTTTTTGGAGAGAGGGGGGGAGTTAGAGTGGCCCTACCCACAATAAAAAAAAGCAAAAAAAAACAAAAAGCTTTTACTTCAGCCTTGCTCTCGAAAAGGCCAACAGGTGCAATAGCTACCCGTCAACGGCCACTCTAAACTGAATGTGCCTGCCCTCGTCAGATCGCAGCCGCTACGCAGTTTGAGGCCGGGCAAGTACCGGCATGGGAGACTGGCTGGGAATCCCTGGTTCCGTTGACATTTTTGACAATTTCTTTTTTTGGAGAGAGGAGGGGGAGTTAGAGTGGCCCTACCCACAATAAAAAAAGCAAAAAAAAAACAAAAAGCTTTTACTTCAGCCTTGCTCTCGAAAAGGCCAACAGGTGCAATAGCTACCCGTCAACGGCCACTCTAAACTGAATGTGCCTGCCCTCGTCAGATCGCAGCCGCTACGCAGTTTGAGGCCGGGCAAGTACCGGCATGGGAGACTGGCTGGGAATCCCTGGTTCCCGTTGACATTTTTGACAATTTCTTTTTTTGGAGAGAGGGGGGGGAGTTGAGTGGCCCTACCCACAATAAAAAAAGCAAAAAAAACAAAAAGCTTTTACTTCAGCCTTGCTCTCGAAAAGGCCAACAGGTGCAATAGCTACCCGTCAACGGCCACTCTAAACTGAATGTGCCTGCCCTCGTCAGATCGCAGCCGCTACGCAGTTTGAGGCCGGGCAAGTACCGGCATGGGAGACTGGCTGGGAATCCCTGGTTCCGTTGACATTTTTGACAATTTCTTTTTTTGGAGAGAGGGGGGGGGAGTTAGAGTGGCCCCTACCCACAATAAAAAAAGCAAAAAAAAAACAAAAAGCTTTTACTTCAGCCTTGCTCTCGAAAAGGCCAACAGGTGCAATAGCTACCCGTCAACGGCCACTCTAAACTGAATGTGCCTGCCCTCGTCAGATCGCAGCCGCTACGCAGTTTGAGGCCGGGCAAGTACCGGCATGGGAGACTGGCTGGGAATCCTGGTTCCGTTGACATTTTTGACAATTTCTTTTTTTTGGAGAGAGGGGGGGGGAGTTAGAGTGGCCCTACCCACAATAAAAAAAAGCAAAAAAAAACCAAAAAGCTTTTACTTCAGCCTTGCTCTCGAAAAGGCCAACAGGTGCAATAGCTACCCGTCAACGGCCACTCTAAACTGAATGTGCCTGCCCTCGTCAGATCGCAGCCGCTACGCAGTTTGAGGCCGGGCAAGTACCGGCATGGGAGACTGGCTGGGAATCCCTGGTTCCGTTGACATTTTTGACAATTTCTTTTTTTGGAGAGAGGGGGGGGAGTTAGAGTGGCCCTACCCACAATAAAAAAAAGCAAAAAAAAACAAAAAGCTTTTACTTCAGCCTTGCTCTCGAAAAGGCCAACAGGTGCAATAGCTACCCGTCAACGGCCACTCTAAACTGAATGTGCCTGCCCTCGTCAGATCGCAGCCGCTACGCAGTTTGAGGCCGGGCAAGTACCGGCATGGGAGACTGGCTGGGAATCCCTGGTTCCGTTGACATTTTTGACAATTTCTTTTTTTGGAGAGAGGGGGGGAGTTAGAGTGGCCCTACCCACAATAAAAAAAAGCAAAAAAAAAACAAAAAGCTTTTACTTCAGCCTTGCTCTCGAAAAGGCCAACAGGTGCAATAGCTACCCGTCAACGCCACTCTAAACTGAATGTGCCTGCCCTCGTCAGATCGCAGCCGCTACGCAGTTTGAGGCCCGGGCAAGTACCGGCATGGGAGACTGGCTGGGAATCCCTGGTTCCGTTGACATTTTTGACAATTTCTTTTTTTGGAGAGGGGGGGGGAGTTAGAGTGGCCCTACCCACAATAAAAAAAAGCAAAAAAAAACAAAAAGCTTTTACTTCAGCCTTGCTCTCGAAAAGGCCAACAGGTGCAATAGCTACCCGTCAACGGCCACTCTAAACTGAATGTGCCTGCCCTCGTCAGATCGCAGCCGCTACGCAGTTTGAGGCCGGGCAAGTACCGGCATGGGAGACTGGCTGGGAATCCCTGGTTCCGTTGACATTTTTGACAATTTCTTTTTTTGGAGAGAGGGGGGGGGAGTTAGAGTGGCCCTACCCACAATAAAAAAAAGCAAAAAAAAAACAAAAAGCTTTTACTTCAGCCTTGCTCTCGAAAAGGCCAACAGGTGCAATAGCTACCCGTCAACGGCCACTCTAAACTGAATGTGCCTGCCCTCGTCAGATCGCAGCCGCTACGCAGTTTGAGGCCGGGCAAGTACCGGCATGGGAGACTGGCTGGGAATCCCTGGTTCCGTTGACATTTTTGACAATTTCTTTTTTGGAGAGAGGGGGGGGAGTTAGAGTGGCCCTTACCCACAATAAAAAAAAGCAAAAAAAAACAAAAAGCTTTTACTTCAGCCTTGCTCTCGAAAAGGCCAACAGGTGCAATAGCTACCCGTCAACGGCCACTCTAAACTGAATGTGCCTGCCCTCGTCAGATCGCAGCCGCTACGCAGTTTGAGGCCGGGCAAGTACCGGCATGGGAGACTGGCTGGGAATCCCTGGTTCCGTTGACATTTTTGACAATTTCTTTTTTGGAGAGAGGGGGGGAGTTAGAGTGGCCCTACCCACAATAAAAAAAAGCAAAAAAAAACAAAAAGCTTTTACTTCAGCCCTTGCTCTCGAAAAGGCCAACAGGTGCAATAGCTACCCGTCAACGGCCACTCTAAACTGAATGTGCCTGCCCTCGTCAGATCGCAGCCGCTACGCAGTTTGAGGCCGGGCAAGTACCGGCATGGGAGACTGGCTGGGAATCCCTGGTTCCGTTGACATTTTGACAATTTCTTTTTTTGGAGAGAGGGGGGGGAGTTAGAGTGGCCCTACCCACAATAAAAAAAAGCAAAAAAAAACAAAAGCTTTTACTTCAGCCTTGCTCTCGAAAAGGCCAACAGGTGCAATAGCTACCCGTCAACGGCCACTCTAAACTGAATGTGCCTGCCCTCGTCAGATCGCAGCCGCTACGCAGTTTGAGGCCGGGCAAGTACCGGCATGGGAGACTGGCTGGGAATCCCTGGTTCCGTTGACATTTTTGACAATTTCTTTTTTTGGAGAGAGGGGGGGGAGTTAGAGTGGCCCTACCCACAAAAAAAAAAAGCAAAAAAAACAAAAGCTTTTACTTCAGCCTTGCTCTCGAAAAGGCCAACAGGTGCAATAGCTACCCGTCAACGGCCACTCTAAACTGAATGTGCCTGCCCTCGTCAGATCGCAGCCGCTACGCAGTTTGAGGCCGGGCAAGTACCGGCATGGGAGGGAGACTGGCTGGGAATCCCTGGTTCCGTTGACATTTTTGACAATTTCTTTTTTTGGAGAGAGGGGGGGGAGTTAGAGTGGCCCTACCCACAATAAAAAAAAGCAAAAAAAAACAAAAAGCTTTTACTTCAGCCTTGCTCTCGAAAAGGCCAACAGGTGCAATAGCTACCCGTCAACGGCCACTCTAAACTGAATGTGCCTGCCCTCGTCAGATCGCAGCCGCTACGCAGTTTGAGGCCGGGCAAGTACCGGCATGGGAGACTGGCTGGGAATCCCTGGTTCCGTTGACATTTTTGACAATTTCTTTTTTTGGAGAGAGGGGGGGGAGTTAGAGTGGCCCTACCCACAATAAAAAAAAGCAAAAAAAAACAAAAAGCTTTTACTTCAGCCTTGCTCTCGAAAAGGCCAACAGGTGCAATAGCTACCCGTCAACGGCCACTCTAAACTGAATGTGCCTGCCCTCGTCAGATCGCAGCCGCTACGCAGTTTGAGGCCGGGCAAGTACCGGCATGGGAGACTGGCTGGGAATCCCTGGTTCCGTTGACATTTTTGACAATTTCTTTTTTTGGAGAGAGGGGGGGAGTTAGAGTGGCCCTACCCACAATAAAAAAAAGCAAAAAAAAACAAAAAGCTTTTACTTCAGCCTTGCTCTCGAAAAGGCCAACAGGTGCAATAGCTACCCGTCAACGGCCACTCTAAACTGAATGTGCCTGCCCTCGTCAGATCGCAGCCGCTACGCAGTTTGAGGCCGGGCAAGTACCGGCATGGGAGACTGGCTGGGAATCCCTGGTTCCGTTGACATTTTTGACAATTTCTTTTTTTGGAGAGAGGGGGGGGAGTTAGAGTGGCCCTACCCACAATAAAAAAAGCAAAAAAAAACAAAAAGCTTTTACTTCAGCCTTGCTCTCGAAAAGGCCAACAGGTGCAATAGCTACCCGTCAACGGCCACTCTAAACTGAATGTGCCTGCCCTCGTCAGATCGCAGCCGCTACGCAGTTTGAGGCCGGGCAAGTACCGGCATGGGAGACTGGCTGGGAATCCCTGGTTCCGTTGACATTTTGACAATTTCTTTTTTTGGAGAGAGGGGGGGGAGTTAGAGTGGCCCTACCCACAATAAAAAAAAGCAAAAAAAAACAAAAGCTTTTACTTCAGCCTTGCTCTCGAAAAGGCCAACAGGTGCAATAGCTACCCGTCAACGGCCACTCTAAACTGAATGTGCCTGCCCTCGTCAGATCGCAGCCGCTACGCAGTTTGAGGCCGGGCAAGTACCGGCATGGGAGACTGGCTGGGAATCCCTGGTTCCGTTGACATTTTTGACAATTTCTTTTTTGGAGAGAGGGGGGGGAGTTAGAGTGGCCCTACCCACAATAAAAAAAAGCAAAAAAAAACAAAAAGCTTTTACTTCAGCCTTGCTCTCGAAAAGGCCAACAGGTGCAATAGCTACCCGTCAACGGCCACTCTAAGCTGAATGTGCCTGCCCTCGTCAGATCGCAGCCGCTACGCAGTTTGAGGCCGGGCAAGTACCGGCATGGGAGACTGGCTGGGAATCCCTGGTTCCGTTGACATTTTTGACAATTTCTTTTTTTGGAGAGAGGGGGAGGAGTTAGAGTGGCCCTACCCACAATAAAAAAAAGCAAAAAAAAACAAAAAGCTTTTACTTCAGCCTTGCTCTCGAAAAGGCCAACAGGTGCAATAGCTACCCGTCAACGGCCACTCTAAACTGAATGTGCCTGCCCTCGTCAGATCGCAGCCGCTACGCAGTTTGAGGCCGGGCAAGTACCGGCATGGGAGACTGGCTGGGAATCCCTGGTTCCGTTGACATTTTTGACAATTTCTTTTTTTGGAGAGAGGGGGGGGAGTTAGAGTGGCCCTACCCACAATAAAAAAAAGCAAAAAAAAAACAAAAAGCTTTTACTTCAGCCTTGCTCTCGAAAAGGCCAACAGGTGCAATAGCTACCCGTCAACGGCCACTCTAAACTGAATGTGCCTGCCCTCGTCAGATCGCAGCCGCTACGCAGTTTGAGGCCGGGCAAGTACCGGCATGGGAGACTGGCTGGGAATCCCTGTTCCGTTGACATTTTTGACAATTTCTTTTTTTGGAGAGAGGGGGGGGAGTTAGAGTGGCCCTACCCACAATAAAAAAAAGCAAAAAAAAACAAAAAGCTTTTACTTCATCCTTGCACTCGAAAAGGCCAACAGGTGCAATAGCTACCTGTCAACGGCCACTCTAAACTGAATGTGCCTGCCCTCGTCAGATCGCAGCCGCTACGCAGTTTGAGGCCGGGCAAGTACCGGCATGGAGACTGGCTGGGAATCCCTGGTTCCGTTGACATTTTTGACAATTTCTTTTTTTGGAGAGAGGGGGGGGAGTTAGAGTGGCCCTACCCACAATAAAAAAAAGCAAAAAAAAACAAAAAGCTTTTACTTCAGCCTTGCTCTCGAAAAGGCCAACAGGTGCAAAAGCTACCCGTCAACGGCCACTCTAAACTGAATGTGCCTGCCCTCGTCAGATCGCAGCCGCTACGCAGTTTGAGGCCGGGCAAGTACCGGCATGGGAGACTGGCTGGGAATCCCTGGTTCCGTTGACATTTTTGACAATTTCTTTTTTTGGAGAGAGGGGGGGGAGTTAGAGTGGCCCCACCCACAATAAAAAAAAGCAAAAAAAAACAAAAAGCTTTTACTTCAGCCTTGCTCTCGAAAAGGCCAACAGGTGCAATAGCTACCCGTCAACGGCCACTCTAAACTGAATGTCCTGCCCTCGTCAGATCGCAGCCGCTACGCAGTTTGAGGCCGGGCAAGTACCGGCATGGGAGACTGGCTGGGAATCCCTGGTTCCGTTGACATTTTTGACAATTTCTTTTTTTGGAGAGAGGGGGGGGAGTTAGAGTGGCCCTACCCACAATAAAAAAAAGCAAAAAAAAACAAAAAGCTTTTACTTCAGCCTTGCTCTCGAAAAGGCCAACAGGTGCAATAGCTACCCGTCAACGGCCACTCTAAACTGAATGTGCCTGCCCTCGTCAGATCGCCGCCGCTACGCAGTTTGAGGCCGGGCAAGTACCGGCATGGGAGACTGGCTGGGAATCCCTGGTTCCGTTGACATTTTTGACAATTTCTTTTTTTGGAGAGAGGGGGGGGAGTTAGAGTGGCCCTACCCACAATAAAAAAAGCAAAAAAAAAAAAAAACTTTTACTTCAGCCTTGCTCTCGAAAAGGCCAACAGGTGCAATAGCTACCCGTCAACGGCCACTCTAAACTGAATGTGCCTGCCCTCGTCAGATCGCAGCCGCTACGCAGTTTGAGGCCGGGCAAGTACCGGCATGGGAGACTGGCTGGGAATCCCTGGTTCCGTTGACATTTTTGACAATTTCTTTTTTTGGAGAGAGGGGGGGGAGTTAGAGTGGCCCTACCCACAATAAAAAAAGCAAAAAAAAACAAAAAGCTTTTACTTCAGCCTTGCTCTCGAAAAGGCCAACAGGTGCAATAGCTACCCGTCAACGGCCACTCTAAACTGAATGTGCCTGCCCTCGTCAGATCGCAGCCGCTACGCAGTTTGAGGCCGGGCAAGTACCGGCATGGGAGACTGGCTGGGAATCCCTGGTTCCGTTGACATTTTTGACAATTTCTTTTTTTGGAGAGAGGGGGGGGAGTTAAAGTGGCCCTACCCACAATAAAAAAAAGCAAAAAAAAACAAAAAGCTTTTACTTCAGCCTTGCTCTCGAAAAGGCCAACAGGTGCAATAGCTACCCGTCAACGGCCACTCTAAACTGAATGTGCCTGCCCTCGTCAGATCGCACCCGCTACGCAGTTTGAGGCCGGGCAAGTACCGGCATGGGAGACTGGCTGGGAATCCCTGGTTCCGTTGACATTTTTGACAATTTCTTTTTTTGGAGAGAGGGGGGGGAGTTAGAGTGGCCCTACCCACAATAAAAAAAAGCAAAAAAAACCAAAAAGCTTTTACTTCAGCCTTGCTCTCGAAAAGGCCAACAGGTGCAATAGCTACCCGTCAACGGCCACTCTAAACTGAATGTGCCTGCCCTCGTCAGATCGCAGCCGCTACGCAGTTTGAGGCCGGGCAAGTACCGGCATGGGAGACTGGCTGGGAATCCCTGGTTCCGTTGACATTTTTGACAATTTCTTTTTTTGGAGAGAGGGGGGGGAGTTAGAGTGGCCCTACCCACAATAAAAAAAAGCAAAAAAAAACAAAAAGCTTTTACTTCAGCCTTGCTCTCGAAAAGGCCAACAGGTGCAATAGCTACCCGTCAACGGCCACTCTAAACTGAATGTGCCTGCCCTCGTCAGATCGCAGCCGCTACGCAGTTTGAGGCCGGGCAAGTACCGGCATGGGAGACTGGCTGGGAATCCCTGGTTCCGTTGACATTTTTGACAATTTCTTTTTTTGGAGAGAGGGGGGGGAGTTAGAGTGGCCCCACCCACAATAAAAAAAAGCAAAAAAAAACAAAAAGCTTTTACTTCAGCCTTGCTCTCGAAAAGGCCAACAGGTGCAATAGCTACCCGTCAACGGCCACTCTAAACTGAATGTGCCTGCCCTCGTCAGATCGCAGCCGCTACGCAGTTTGAGGCCGGGCAAGTACCGGCATGGGAGACTGGCTGGGAATCCCTGGTTCCGTTGACATTTTTGACAATTTCTTTTTTTGGAGAGAGGGGGGGAGTTAGAGTGGCCCTACCCACAATAAAAAAAGCAAAAAAAAACAAAAAGCTTTTACTTCAGCCTTGCTCTCGAAAAGGCCAACAGGTGCAATAGCTACCCGTCAACGGCCACTCTAAACTGAATGTGCCTGCCCTCGTCAGATCGCCGCCGCTACGCAGTTTGAGGCCGGGCAAGTACCGGCATGGGAGACTGGCTGGGAATCCCTGGTTCCGTTGACATTTTTGACAATTTCTTTTTTTGGAGAGAGGGGGGGGAGTTAGAGTGGCCCTACCCACAATAAAAAAAAGCAAAAAAAAACAAAAAGCTTTTACTTCAGCCTTGCTCTCGAAAAGGCCAACAGGTGCAATAGCTACCCGTCAACGGCCACTCTAAACTGAATGTGCCTGCCCTCGTCAGATCGCAGCCGCTACGCAGTTTGAGGCCGGGCAAGTACCGGCATGGAGACTGGCTGGGAATCCCTGGTTCCGTTGACATTTTTGACAATTTCTTTTTTTGGAGAGAGGGGGGGGAGTTAGAGTGGCCCTACCCACAATAAAAAAAAGCAAAAAAAAACAAAAAGCTTTTACTTCAGCCTTGCTCTCGAAAAGGCCAACAGGTGCAATAGCTACCCGTCAACGGCCACTCTAAACTGAATGTTCCTGCCCTCGTCAGATCGCAGCCGCTACGCAGTTTGAGGCCGGGCAAGTACCGGCATGGGAGACTGGCTGGGAATCCCTGGTTCCGTTGACATTTTTGACAATTTCTTTTTTTGGAGAGAGGGGGGGGAGTTAGAGTGGCCCTACCCACAATAAAAAAAAGCAAAAAAAAACAAAAAGCTTTTACTTCAGCCTTGCTCTCGAAAAGGCCAACAGGTGCAATAGCTACCCGTCAACGGCCACTCTAAACTGAATGTGCCTGCCCTCGTCAGATCGCAGCCGCTACGCAGTTTGAGGCCGGGCAAGTACCGGCATGGGAGACTGGCTGGGAATCCCTGGTTCCGTTGACATTTTTGACAATTTCTTTTTTTGGAGAGAGGGGGGGGAGTTAGAGTGGCCCTACCCACAATAAAAAAAAGCAAAAAAAAACAAAAAGCTTTTACTTCAGCCTTGCTCTCGAAAAGGCCAACAGGTGCAATAGCTACTCGTCAACGGCCACTCTAAACTGAATGTGCCTGCCCTCGTCAGATCGCAGCCGCTACGCAGTTTGAGGCCGGGCAAGTACCGGCATGGGAGACTGGCTGGGAATCCCTGGTTCCGTTGACATTTTTGACATTTTCTTTTTTTGGAGAGAGGGGGGGGAGTTAGAGTGGCCCTACCCACAATAAAAAAAAGCAAAAAAAAACAAAAAGCTTTTACTTCAGCCTTGCTCTCGAAAAGGCCAACAGGTGCAATAGCTACCCGTCAACGGCCACTCTAAACTGAATGTGCCTGCCCTCATCAGATCGCAGCCGCTACGCAGTTTGAGGCCGGGCAAGTACCGGCATGGGAGACTGGCTTGGAATCCCTGGTTCCGTTGACATTTTTGACAATTTCTTTTTTTGGAGAGAGGGGGGGGAGTTAGAGTGGCCCTACCCACAATAAAAAAAAGCAAAAAAAAACAAAAAGCTTTTACTTCAGCCTTGCTCTCGAAAAGGCCAACAGGTGCAATAGCTACCCGTCAACGGCCACTCTAAACTGAATGTGCCTGCCCTCGTCAGATCGCAGCCGCTACGCAGTTTGAGGCCGGGCAAGTACCGGCATGGGAGACTGGCTGGGAATCCCTGGTTCCGTTGACATTTTTGACAATTTCTTTTTTTGGAGAGAGGGGGGGGAGTTAGAGTGGCCCCACCCACAATAAAAAAAAGCAAAAAAAACCAAAAAGCTTTTACTTCAGCCTTGCTCTCGAAAAGGCCAACAGGTGCAATAGCTACCCATCAACGGCCACTCTAAACTGAATGTGCCTGCCCTCGTCAGATCGCAGCCGCTACGCAGTTTGAGGCCGGGCAAGTACCGGCATGGAGACTGGCTGGGAATCCCTGGTTCCGTTGACATTTTTGACAGTTTCTTTTTTTGGAGAGAGGGGGGGGAGTTAGAGTGGCCCTACCCACAATAAAAAAAGCAAAAAAAAACAAAAAGCTTTTACTTCAGCCTTGCTCTCGAAAAGGCCAACAGGTGCAATAGCTACCCGTCAACGGCCACTCTAAACTGAATGTGCCTGCCCTCGTCAGATCGCAGCCGCTACGCAGTTTGAGGCCGGGCAAGTACCGGCATGGGAGACTGGCTGGGAATCCCTGGTTCCGTTGACATTTTTGACAATTTCTTTTTTTGGAGAGAGGGGGGGGAGTTAGAGTGGCCCTACCCACAATAAAAAAAAGCAAAAAAAAACAAAAAGCTTTTACTTCAGCCTTGCTCTCGAAAAGGCCAACAGGTGCAATAGCTACCCGTCAACGGCCACTCTAAACTGAATGTGCCTGCCCTCGTCAGATCGCAGCCGCTACGCAGTTTGAGGCCGGGCAAGTACCGGCATGGGAGACTGGCTGGGAATCCCTGGTTCCGTTGACATTTTTGACAATTACTTTTTTTGGAGAGAGGGGGGGGAGTTAGAGTGGCCCTACCCACAATAAAAAAAGCAAAAAAAAACAAAAGCTTTTACTTCAGCCTTGCTCTCGAAAAGGCCAACAGGTGCAATAGCTACCCGTCAACGGCCACTCTAAACTGAATGTGCCTGCCCTCGTCAGATCGCAGCCGCTACGCAGTTTGAGGCCGGGCAAGTACCGGCATGGGAGACTGGCTGGGAATCCCTGGTTCCGTTGACATTTTTGACAATTTCTTTTTTGGAGAGAGGGGGGGGAGTTAGAGTGGCCCTACCCACAATAAAAAAAAGCAAAAAAAAACAAAAAGCTTTTACTTCAGCCTTGCTCTCGAAAAGGCCAACAGGTGCAATAGCTACCCGTCAACGGCCACTCTAAACTGAATGTGCCTGCCCTCGTCAGATCGCAGCCGCTACGCAGTTTGAGGCCGGGCAAGTACCGGCATGGGAGACTGGCTGGGAATCCCTGGTTCCGTTGACATTTTTGACAATTTCTTTTTTTGGAGAGAGGGGGGGGAGTTAGAGTGGCCCTACCCACAATAAAAAAAAGCAAAAAAAACAATAAGCTTTTACTTCAGCCTTGCTCTCGAAAAGGCCAACAGGTGCAATAGCTACCCGTCAACGGCCACTCTAAACTGAATGTCCCTGCCCTCGTCAGATCGCAGCTGCTACGCAGTTTGAGGCCGGGCAAGTACCGGCATGGGAGACTGGCTGGGAATCCCTGGTTCCGTTGACATTTTTGACAATTTCTTTTTTTGGAGAGAGGGGGGGGAGTTAGAGTGGCCCTACCCACAATAAAAAAAAGCAAAAAAAAACAAAAAGCTTTTACTTCAGCCTTGCTCTCGAAAAGGCCAACAGGTGCAATAGCTACCCGTCAACGGCCACTCTAAACTGAATGTGCCTGCCCTCGTCAGATCGCAGCCGCTACGCAGTTTGAGGCCGGGCAAGTACCGGCATGGGAGACTGGCTGGGAATCCCTGGTTCCGTTGACATTTTTGACAATTTCTTTTTTTGGAGAGAGGGGGGGGAGTTAGAGTGGCCCTACCCACAATAAAAAAAGCAAAAAAAAACAAAAAGCTTTTACTTCAGCCTTGCTCTCGAAAAGGCCAACAGGTGCAATAGCTACCCGTCAACGGCCACTCTAAACTGAATGTGCCTGCCCTCGTCAGATCGCAGCCGCTACGCAGTTTGAGGCCGGGCAAGTACCGGCATGGGAGACTGGCTGGGAATCCCTGGTTCCGTTGACATTTTTGACAATTTCTTTTTTTGGAGAGAGGGGGGGGAGTTAGAGTGGCCCTACCCACAATAAAAAAAAGCAAAAAAAAACAAAAAGCTTTTACTTCAGCCTTGCTCTCGAAAAGGCCAACAGGTGCAATAGCTACCCGTCAACGGCCACTCTAAACTGAATGTGCCTGCCCTCGTCAGATCGCAGCCGCTACGCAGTTTGAGGCCGGGCAAGTACCGGCATGGAGACTGGCTGGGAATCCTGGTTCCGTTGACATTTTTGACAATTTCTTTTTTGGAGAGAGGGGGGGGAGTTAGAGTGGCCCTACCCACAATAAAAAAAAGCAAAAAAAAACAAAAAGCTTTTACTTCAGCCTTGCTCTCGAAAAGGCCAACAGGTGCAATAGCTACCCGTCAACGGCCACTCTAAACTGAATGTGCCTGCCCTCGTCAGATCGCAGCCGCTACGCAGTTTGAGGCCGGGCAAGTACCGGCATGGGAGACTGGCTGGGAATCCCTGGTTCCGTTGACATTTTGACAATTTCTTTTTTTGGAGAGAGGGGGGGGAGTTAGAGTGGCCCTACCCACAATAAAAAAAAGCAAAAAAAACAAAAAGCTTTTACTTCAGCCTTGCTCTCGAAAAGGCCAACAGGTGCAATAGCTACCCGTCAACGGCCACTCTAAACTGAATGTGCCTGCCCTCGTCAGATCGCAGCCGCTACGCAGTTTGAGGCCGGGCAAGTACCGGCATGGGAGACTGGCTGGGAATCCCTGGTTCCGTTGACATTTTTGACAATTTCTTTTTTTGGAGAGAGGGGGGGGAGTTAGAGTGGCCCTACCCACAATAAAAAAAAGCAAAAAAAAACAAAAAGCTTTTACTTCAGCCTTGCTCTCGAAAAGGCCAACAGGTGCAATAGCTACCCGTCAACGGCCACTCTAAACTGAATGTGCCTGCCCTCGTCAGATCGCAGCCGCTACGCAGTTTGAGGCCGGGCAAGTACCGGCATGGGAGACTGGCTGGGAATCCCTGGTTCCGTTGACATTTTTGACAATTTCTTTTTTTGGAGAGAGGGGGGGGAGTTAGAGTGGCCCTACCCACAATAAAAAAAAGCAAAAAAAACAAAAAGCTTTTACTTCAGCCTTGCTCTCGAAAAGGCCAACAGGTGCAATAGCTACCCGTCAACGGCCACTCTAAACTGAATGTGCCTGCCCTCGTCAGATCGCAGCCGCTACGCAGTTTGAGGCCGGGCAAGTACCGGCATGGGAGACTGGCTGGGAATCCCTGGTTCCGTTGACATTTTTGACAATTTCTTTTTTTGGAGAGAGGGGGGGGAGTTAGAGTGGCCCTACCCACAATAAAAAAAAGCAAAAAAAAACAAAAAGCTTTTACTTCAGCCTTGCTCTCGAAAAGGCCAACAGGTGCAATAGCTACCCGTCAACGGCCACTCTAAACTGAATGTGCCTGCCCTCGTCAGATCGCAGCCGCTACGCAGTTTGAGGCCGGGCAAGTACCGGCATGGGAGACTGGCTGGGAATCCCTGGTTCCGTTGACATTTTTGACAATTTCTTTTTTTGGAGAGAGGGGGGGGAGTTAGAGTGGCCCTACCCACAATAAAAAAAAGCAAAAAAAAACAAAAAGCTTTTACTTCAGCCTTGCTCTCGAAAAGGCCAACAGGTGCAATAGCTACCCGTCAACGGCCACTCTAAACTGAATGTGCCTGCCCTCGTCAGATCGCAGCCGCTACGCAGTTTGAGGCCGGGCAAGTACCGGCATGGGAGACTGGCTGGGATCCCTGGTTCCGTTGACATTTTTGACAATTTCTTTTTTTGGAGAGAGGGGGGGGAGTTAGAGTGGCCCTACCCACAATAAAAAAAAGCAAAAAAAAACAAAAAGCTTTTACTTCAGCCTTGCTCTCGAAAAGGCCAACAGGTGCAATAGCTACCCGTCAACGGCCACTCTAAACTGAATGTGCCTGCCCTCGTCAGATCGCAGCCGCTACGCAGTTTGAGGCCGGGCAAGTACCGGCATGGGAGACTGGCTGGGAATCCCTGGTTCCGTTGACATTTTTGACAATTTCTTTTTTTGGAGAGAGGGGGGGGAGTCAGAGTGGCCCTACCCACAATAAAAAAAAGCAAAAAAAAACAAAAAGCTTTTACTTCAGCCTTGCTCTCGAAAAGGCCAACAGGTGCAATAGCTACCCGTCAACGGCCACTCTAAACTGAATGTGCCTGCCCTTGTCAGATCGCAGCCGCTACGCAGTTTGAGGCCGGGCAAGTACCGGCATGGGAGACTGGCTGGGAATCCCTGGTTCCGTTGACATTTTGACAATTTCTTTTTTTGGAGAGAGGGGGGGGAGTTAGAGTGGCCCTACCCACAATAAAAAAAAGCAAAAAAAAACAAAAAGCTTTTACTTCAGCCTTGCTCTCGAAAAGGCCAACAGGTGCAATAGCTACCCGTCAACGGCCACTCTAAACTGAATGTGCCTGCCCTCGTCAGATCGCAGCCGCTACGCAGTTTGAGGCCGGGCAAGTACCGGCATGGGAGACTGGCTGGGAATCCCTGGTTCCGTTGACATTTTTGACAATTTCTTTTTTTGGAGAGAGGGGGGGGGAGTTAGAGTGGCCCTACCCACAATAAAAAAAAGCAAAAAAAAACAAAAAGCTTTTACTTCAGCCTTGCTCTCGAAAAGGCCAACAGGTGCAATAGCTACCCGTCAACGGTCACTCTAAACTGAATGTGCCTGCCCTCGTCAGATCGCAGCCGCTACGCAGTTTGAGGCCGGGCAAGTACCGGCATGGGAGACTGGCTGGGAATCCCTGGTTCCGTTGACATTTTTGACAATTTCTTTTTTTGGAGAGAGGGGGGGGAGTTAGAGTGGCCCTACCCACAATAAAAAAAAGCAAAAAAAACAAAAAGCTTTTACTTCAGCCTTGCTCTCGAAAAGGCCAACAGGTGCAATAGCTACCCGTCAACGGCCACTCTAAACTGAATGTGCCTGCCCTCGTCAGATCGCAGCCGCTACGCAGTTTGAGGCCGGGCAAGTACCGGCATGGGAGACTGGCTGGGAATCCCTGGTTCCGTTGACATTTTTGACAATTTCTTTTTTTGGAGAGAGGGGGGGGAGTTAGAGTGGCCCTACCCACAATAAAAAAAAGCAAAAAAAAACCAAAAAGCTTTTACTTCAGCCTTGCTCTCGAAAAGGCCAACAGGTGCAATAGCTACCCGTCAACGGCCACTCTAAACTGAATGTGCCTGCCCTCGTCAGATCGCAGCCGCTACGCAGTTTGAGGCCGGGCAAGTACCGGCATGGGAGACTGGCTGGGAATCCCTGGTTCCGTTGACATTTTTGACAATTTCTTTTTTTGGAGAGAGGGGGGGGAGTTAGAGTGGCCCTACCCACAATAAAAAAAAGCAAAAAAAAACAAAAAGCTTTTACTTCAGCCTTGCTCTCGAAAAGGCCAACAGGTGCAATAGCTACCCGTCAACGGCCACTCTAAACTGAATGTGCCTGCCCTCGTCAGATCGCAGCCGCTACGCAGTTTGAGGCCGGGCAAGTACCGGCATGGGAGACTGGCTGGGAATCCCTGGTTCCGTTGACATTTTTGACAATTTCTTTTTTTGGAGAGAGGGGGGGGAGTTAGAGTGGCCCTACCCACAATAAAAAAAAGCAAAAAAAACCAAAAAGCTTTTACTTCAGCCTTGCTCTCGAAAAGGCCAACAGGTGCAATAGCTACCCGTCAACGGCCACTCTAAACTGAATGTGCCTGCCCTCGTCAGATCGCAGCCGCTACGCAGTTTGAGGCCGGGCAAGTACCGGCATGGGAGACTGGCTGGGAATCCCTGGTTCCGTTGACATTTTTGACAATTTCTTTTTTTGGAGAGAGGGGGGGGAGTTAGAGTGGCCCTACCCACAATAAAAAAAAGCAAAAAAAAACAAAAAGCTTTTACTTCAGCCTTGCTCTCGAAAAGGCCAACAGGTGCAATAGCTACCCGTCAACGGCCACTCTAAACTGAATGTGCCTGCCCTCGTCAGATCGCAGCCGCTACGCAGTTTGAGGCCGGGCAAGTACCGGCATGGGAGACTGGCTGGGAATCCCTGGTTCCGTTGACATTTTTGACAATTTCTTTTTTTGGAGAGAGGGGGGGGAGTTAGAGTGGCCCTACCCACAATAAAAAAAAGCAAAAAAAAACAAAAAGCTTTTACTTCAGCCTTGCTCTCGAAAAGGCCAACAGGTGCAATAGCTACCCGTCAACGGCCACTCTAAACTGAATGTGCCTGCCCTCGTCAGATCGCAGCCGCTACGCAGTTTGAGGCCGGGCAAGTACCGGCATGGGAGACTGGCTGGGAATCCCTGGTTCCGTTGACATTTTTGACAATTTCTTTTTTTGGAGAGAGGGGGGGGAGTTAGAGTGGCCCTACCCACAATAAAAAAAAGCAAAAAAAACAAAAAGCTTTTACTTCAGCCTTGCTCTCGAAAAGGCCAACAGGTGCAATAGCTACCCGTCAACGGCCACTCTAAACTGAATGTGCCTGCCCTCGTCAGATCGCAGCCGCTACGCAGTTTGAGGCCGGGCAAGTACCGGCATGGGAGACTGGCTGGGAATCCCTGGTTCCGTTGACATTTTTGACAATTTCTTTTTTTGGAGAGAGGGGGGGGAGTTAGAGTGGCCCTACCCACAATAAAAAAAAGCAAAAAAAACAAAAAGCTTTTACTTCAGCCTTGCTCTCGAAAAGGCCAACAGGTGCAATAGCTACCCGTCAACGGCCACTCTAAACTGAATGTGCCTGCCCTCGTCAGATCGCAGCCGCTACGCAGTTTGAGGCCGGGCAAGTACCGGCATGGGAGACTGGCTGGGAATCCCTGGTTCCGTTGACATTTTTGACAATTTCTTTTTTTGGAGAGAGGGGGGGGAGTTAGAGTGGCCCTACCCACAATAAAAAAAAGCAAAAAAAACAAAAAGCTTTTACTTCAGCCTTGCTCTCGAAAAGGCCAACAGGTGCAATAGCTACCCGTCAACGGCCACTCTAAACTGAATGTGCCTGCCCTCGTCAGATCGCAGCCGCTACGCAGTTGAGGCCGGGCAAGTACCGGCATGGGAGACTGGCTGGGAATCCCTGGTTCCGTTGACATTTTTGACAATTTCTTTTTTTGGAGAGAGGGGGGGGAGTTAGAGTGGCCCTACCCACAATAAAAAAAAGCAAAAAAAAACAAAAAGCTTTTACTTCAGCCTTGCTCTCGAAAAGGCCAACAGGTGCAATAGCTACCCGTCAACGGCCACTCTAAACTGAATGTGCCTGCCCTCGTCAGATCGCAGCCGCTACGCAGTTTGAGGCCGGGCAAGTACCGGCATGGGAGACTGGCTGGGAATCCCTGGTTCCGTTGACATTTTTGACAATTTCTTTTTTTGGAGAGAGGGGGGGGAGTTAGAGTGGCCCTACCCACAATAAAAAAAAGCAAAAAAAAACAAAAAGCTTTTACTTCAGCCTTGCTCTCGAAAAGGCCAACAGGTGCAATAGCTACCCGTCAACGGCCACTCTAAACTGAATGTGCCTGCCCTCGTCAGATCGCAGCCGCTACGCAGTTTGAGGCCGGGCAAGTACCGGCATGGGAGACTGGCTGGGAATCCCTGGTTCCGTTGACATTTTTGACAATTTCTTTTTTTGGAGAGAGGGGGGGGGAGTTAGAGTGGCCCTACCCACAATAAAAAAAAGCAAAAAAAAACAAAAAGCTTTTACTTCAGCCTTGCTCTCGAAAAGGCCAACAGGTGCAATAGCTACCCGTCAACGGCCACTCTAAACTGAATGTGCCTGCCCTCGTCAGATCGCAGCCGCTACGCAGTTTGAGGCCGGGCAAGTACCGGCATGGGAGACTGGCTGGGAATCCCTGGTTCCGTTGACATTTTTGACAATTTCTTTTTTTGGAGAGAGGGGGGGGAGTTAGAGTGGCCCTACCCACAATAAAAAAAAGCAAAAAAAAACAAAAAGCTTTTACTTCAGCCTTGCTCTCGAAAAGGCCAACAGGTGCAATAGCTACCCGTCAACGGCCACTCTAAACTGAATGTGCCTGCCCTCGTCAGATCGCAGCCGCTACGCAGTTTGAGGCCGGGCAAGTACCGGCATGGGAGACTGGCTGGGAATCCCTGGTTCCGTTGACATTTTTGACAATTTCTTTTTTTGGAGAGAGGGGGGGGAGTTAGAGTGGCCCTACCCACAATAAAAAAAAGCAAAAAAAACAAAAAGCTTTTACTTCAGCCTTGCTCTCGAAAAGGCCAACAGGTGCAATAGCTACCCGTCAACGGCCACTCTAAACTGAATGTGCCTGCCCTCGTCAGATCGCAGCCGCTACGCAGTTTGAGGCCGGGCAAGTACCGGCATGGGAGACTGGCTGGGAATCCCTGGTTCCGTTGACATTTTTGACAATTTCTTTTTTTGGAGAGAGGGGGGGGAGTTAGAGTGGCCCTACCCACAATAAAAAAAAGCAAAAAAACCAAAAAGCTTTTACTTCAGCCTTGCTCTCGAAAAGGCCAACAGGTGCAATAGCTACCCGTCAACGGCCACTCTAAACTGAATGTGCCTGCCCTCGTCAGATCGCAGCCGCTACGCAGTTTGAGGCCGGGCAAGTACCGGCATGGGAGACTGGCTGGGAATCCCTGGTTCCGTTGACATTTTTGACAATTTCTTTTTTTGGAGAGAGGGGGGGGAGTTAGAGTGGCCCTACCCACAATAAAAAAAAGCAAAAAAAAACAAAAAGCTTTTACTTCAGCCTTGCTCTCGAAAAGGCCAACAGGTGCAATAGCTACCCGTCAACGGCCACTCTAAACTGAATGTGCCTGCCCTCGTCAGATCGCAGCCGCTACGCAGTTTGAGGCCGGGCAAGTACCGGCATGGGAGACTGGCTGGGAATCCCTGGTTCCGTTGACATTTTTGACAATTTCTTTTTTTGGAGAGAGGGGGGGGAGTTAGAGTGGCCCTACCCACAATAAAAAAAAGCAAAAAAAAACAAAAAGCTTTTACTTCAGCCTTGCTCTCGAAAAGGCCAACAGGTGCAATAGCTACCCGTCAACGGCCACTCTAAACTGAATGTGCCTGCCCTCGTCAGATCGCAGCCGCTACGCAGTTTGAGGCCGGGCAAGTACCGGCATGGGAGACTGGCTGGGAATCCCTGGTTCCGTTGACATTTTTGACAATTTCTTTTTTTGGAGAGAGGGGGGGGAGTTAGAGTGGCCCTACCCACAATAAAAAAAAGCAAAAAAAAACAAAAAGCTTTTACTTCAGCCTTGCTCTCGAAAAGGCCAACAGGTGCAATAGCTACCCGTCAACGGCCACTCTAAACTGAATGTGCCTGCCCTCGTCAGATCGCAGCCGCTACGCAGTTTGAGGCCGGGCAAGTACCGGCATGGGAGACTGGCTGGGAATCCCTGGTTCCGTTGACATTTTTGACAATTTCTTTTTTTGGAGAGAGGGGGGGGAGTTAGAGTGGCCCTACCCACAATAAAAAAAAGCAAAAAAAAACAAAAAGCTTTTACTTCAGCCTTGCTCTCGAAAAGGCCAACAGGTGCAATAGCTACCCGTCAACGGCCACTCTAAACTGAATGTGCCTGCCCTCGTCAGATCGCAGCCGCTACGCAGTTTGAGGCCGGGCAAGTACCGGCATGGGAGACTGGCTGGGAATCCCTGGTTCCGTTGACATTTTTGACAATTTCTTTTTTTGGAGAGAGGGGGGGGAGTTAGAGTGGCCCTACCCACAATAAAAAAAAGCAAAAAAAAACAAAAAGCTTTTACTTCAGCCTTGCTCTCGAAAAGGCCAACAGGTGCAATAGCTACCCGTCAACGACCACTCTAAACTGAATGTGCCTGCCCTCGTCAGATCGCAGCCGCTACGCAGTTTGAGGCCGGGCAAGTACCGGCATGGGAGACTGGCTGGGAATCCCTGGTTCCGTTGACATTTTTGACAATTTCTTTTTTTGGAGAGAGGGGGGGGAGTTAGAGTGGCCCTACCCACAATAAAAAAAAGCAAAAAAAAACAAAAAGCTTTTACTTCAGCCTTGCTCTCGAAAAGGCCAACAGGTGCAATAGCTACCCGTCAACGGCCACTCTAAACTGAATGTGCCTGCCCTCGTCAGATCGCAGCCGCTACGCAGTTTGAGGCCGGGCAAGTACCGGCATGGGAGACTGGCTGGGAATCCCTGGTTCCGTTGACATTTTTGACAATTTCTTTTTTGGAGAGAGGGGGGGGAGTTAGAGTGGCCCTACCCACAATAAAAAAAAGCAAAAAAAAACAAAAAGCTTTTACTTCAGCCTTGCTCTCGAAAAGGCCAACAGGTGCAATAGCTACCCGTCAACGGCCACTCTAAACTGAATGTGCCTGCCCTCGTCAGATCGCAGCCGCTACGCAGTTTGAGGCCGGCAAGTACCGGCATGGGAGACTGGCTGGGAATCCCTGGTTCCGTTGACATTTTTGACAATTTCTTTTTTTGGAGAGAGGGGGGGGAGTTAGAGTGGCCCTACCCACAATAAAAAAAAGCAAAAAAAAACAAAAAGCTTTTACTTCAGCCTTGCTCTCGAAAAGGCCAACAGGTGCAATAGCTACCCGTCAACGGCCACTCTAAACTGAATGTGCCTGCCCTCGTCAGATCGCAGCCGCTACGCAGTTTGAGGCCGGGCAAGTACCGGCATGGGAGACTGGCTGGGAATCCCTGGTTCCGTTGACATTTTTGACAATTTCTTTTTTTGGAGAGAGGGGGGGAGTTAGAGTGGCCCTACCCACAATAAAAAAAAGCAAAAAAAAACAAAAAGCTTTTACTTCAGCCTTGCTCTCGAAAAGGCCAACAGGTGCAATAGCTACCCGTCAACGGCCACTCTAAACTGAATGTGCCTGCCCTCGTCAGATCGCAGCCGCTACGCAGTTTGAGGCCGGGCAAGTACCGGCATGGGAGACTGGCTGGGAATCCCTGGTTCCGTTGACATTTTTGACAATTTCTTTTTTTGGAGAGAGGGGGGGGGAGTTAGAGTGGCCCTACCCACAATAAAAAAAAGCAAAAAAAAACAAAAAGCTTTTACTTCAGCCTTGCTCTCGAAAAGGCCAACAGGTGCAATAGCTACCCGTCAACGGCCACTCTAAACTGAATGTGCCTGCCCTCGTCAGATCGCAGCCGCTACGCAGTTTGAGGCCGGGCAAGTACCGGCATGGGAGACTGGCTGGGAATCCCTGGTTCCGTTGACATTTTTGACAATTTCTTTTTTTGGAGAGAGGGGGGGGAGTTAGAGTGGCCCTACCCACAATAAAAAAAAGCAAAAAAAAACAAAAAGCTTTTACTTCAGCCTTGCTCTCGAAAAGGCCAACAGGTGCAATAGCTACCCGTCAACGGCCACTCTAAACTGAATGTGCCTGCCCTCGTCAGATCGCAGCCGCTACGCAGTTTGAGGCCGGGCAAGTACCGGCATGGGAGACTGGCTGGGAATCCCTGGTTCGTTGACATTTTTGACAATTTCTTTTTTTGGAGAGAGGGGGGGGAGTTAGAGTGGCCCTACCCACAATAAAAAAAAGCAAAAAAAACCAAAAAGCTTTTACTTCAGCCTTGCTCTCGAAAAGGCCAACAGGTGCAATAGCTACCCGTCAACGGCCACTCTAAACTGAATGTGCCTGCCCTCGTCAGATCGCAGCCGCTACGCAGTTTGAGGCCGGGCAAGTACCGGCATGGGAGACTGGCTGGGAATCCCTGGTTCCGTTGACATTTTTGACAATTTCTTTTTTTGGAGAGAGGGGGGGGAGTTAGAGTGGCCCTACCCACAATAAAAAAAAGCAAAAAAAAACAAAAAGCTTTTACTTCAGCCTTGCTCTCGAAAAGGCCAACAGGTGCAATAGCTACCCGTCAACGGCCACTCTAAACTGAATGTGCCTGCCCTCGTCAGATCGCAGCCGCTACGCAGTTTGAGGCCGGGCAAGTACCGGCATGGGAGACTGGCTGGGAATCCCTGGTTCCGTTGACATTTTTGACAATTTCTTTTTTTGGAGAGAGGGGGGGGAGTTAGAGTGGCCCTACCCACAATAAAAAAAAGCAAAAAAAAACAAAAAGCTTTTACTTCAGCCTTGCTCTCGAAAAGGCCAACAGGTGCAATAGCTACCCGTCAACGGCCACTCTAAACTGAATGTGCCTGCCCTCGTCAGATCGCAGCCGCTACGCAGTTTGAGGCCGGGCAAGTACCGGCATGGGAGACTGGCTGGGAATCCCTGGTTCCGTTGACATTTTTGACAATTTCTTTTTTTGGAGAGAGGGGGGGGAGTTAGAGTGGCCCTACCCACAATAAAAAAAAGCAAAAAAAAACAAAAAGCTTTTACTTCAGCCTTGCTCTCGAAAAGGCCAACAGGTGCAATAGCTACCCGTCAACGGCCACTCTAAACTGAATGTGCCTGCCCTCGTCAGATCGCAGCCGCTACGCAGTTTGAGGCCGGGCAAGTACCGGCATGGGAGACTGGCTGGGAATCCCTGGTTCCGTTGACATTTTTGACAATTTCTTTTTTTGGAGAGAGGGGGGGGAGTTAGAGTGGCCCTACCCACAATAAAAAAAAGCAAAAAAAAACAAAAAGCTTTTACTTCAGCCTTGCTCTCGAAAAGGCCAACAGGTGCAATAGCTACCCGTCAACGGCCACTCTAAACTGAATGTGCCTGCCCTCGTCAGATCGCAGCCGCTACGCAGTTTGAGGCCGGGCAAGTACCGGCATGGGAGACTGGCTGGGAATCCCTGGTTCCGTTGACATTTTTGACAATTTCTTTTTTTGGAGAGAGGGGGGGGAGTTAGAGTGGCCCTACCCACAATAAAAAAAAGCAAAAAAAAACAAAAAGCTTTTACTTCAGCCTTGCTCTCGAAAAGGCCAACAGGTGCAATAGCTACCCGTCAACGGCCACTCTAAACTGAATGTGCCTGCCCTCGTCAGATCGCAGCCGCTACGCAGTTTGAGGCCGGGCAAGTACCGGCATGGGAGACTGGCTGGGAATCCCTGGTTCCGTTGACATTTTTGACAATTTTTTTTTTGGAGAGAGGGGGGGGAGTTAGAGTGGCCCTACCCACAATAAAAAAAAGCAAAAAAAAACAAAAAGCTTTTACTTCAGCCTTGCTCTCGAAAAGGCCAACAGGTGCAATAGCTACCCGTCAACGGCCACTCTAAACTGAATGTTCCTGCCCTCGTCAGATCGCAGCCGCTACGCAGTTTGAGGCCGGGCAAGTACCGGCATGGGAGACTGGCTGGGAATCCCTGGTTCCGTTGACATTTTTGACAATTTCTTTTTTTGGAGAGAGGGGGGGGAGTTAGAGTGGCCCTACCCACAATAAAAAAAAGCAAAAAAAAACAAAAAGCTTTTACTTCAGCCTTGCTCTCGAAAAGGCCAACAGGTGCAATAGCTACCCGTCAACGGCCACTCTAAACTGAATGTGCCTGCCCTCGTCAGATCGCAGCCGCTACGCAGTTTGAGGCCGGGCAAGTACCGGCATGGGAGACTGGCTGGGAATCCCTGGTTCCGTTGACATTTTTGACAATTTCTTTTTTTGGAGAGAGGGGGGGGAGTTAGAGTGGCCCTACCCACAATAAAAAAAAGCAAAAAAAAACAAAAAGCTTTTACTTCAGCCTTGCTCTCGAAAAGGCCAACAGGTGCAATAGCTACCCGTCAACGGCCACTCTAAACTGAATGTGCCTGCCCTCGTCAGATCGCAGCCGCTACGCAGTTTGAGGCCGGGCAAGTACCGGCATGGGAGACTGGCTGGGAATCCCTGGTTCCGTTGACATTTTTGACAATTTCTTTTTTTGGAGAGAGGGGGGGGAGTTAGAGTGGCCCTACCCACAATAAAAAAAAGCAAAAAAAAACAAAAAGCTTTTACTTCAGCCTTGCTCTCGAAAAGGCCAACAGGTGCAATAGCTACCCGTCAACGGCCACTCTAAACTGAATGTGCCTGCCCTCGTCAGATCGCAGCCGCTACGCAGTTTGAGGCCGGGCAAGTACCGGCATGGGAGACTGGCTGGGAATCCCTGGTTCCGTTGACATTTTTGACAATTTCTTTTTTTGGAGAGAGGGGGGGGAGTTAGAGTGGCCCTACCCACAATAAAAAAAAGCAAAAAAAAACAAAAAGCTTTTACTTCAGCCTTGCTCTCGAAAAGGCCAACAGGTGCAATAGCTACCCGTCAACGGCCACTCTAAACTGAATGTGCCTGCCCTCGTCAGATCGCAGCCGCTACGCAGTTTGAGGCCGGGCAAGTACCGGCATGCGAGACTGGCTGGGAATCCCTGGTTCCGTTGACATTTTTGACAATTTCTTTTTTTGGAGAGAGGGGGGGGAGTTAGAGTGGCCCTACCCACAATAAAAAAAAGCAAAAAAAACCAAAAAGCTTTTACTTCAGCCTTGCTCTCGAAAAGGCCAACAGGTGCAATAGCTACCCGTCAACGGCCACTCTAAACTGAATGTGCCTGCCCTCGTCAGATCGCAGCCGCTACGCAGTTTGAGGCCGGGCAAGTACCGGCATGGGAGACTGGCTGGGAATCCCTGGTTCCGTTGACATTTTTGACAATTTCTTTTTTTGGAGAGAGGGGGGGGAGTTAGAGTGGCCCTACCCACAATAAAAAAAAGCAAAAAAAAACAAAAAGCTTTTACTTCAGCCTTGCTCTCGAAAAGGCCAACAGGTGCAATAGCTACCCGTCAACGGCCACTCTAAACTGAATGTGCCTGCCCTCGTCAGATCGCAGCCGCTACGCAGTTTGAGGCCGGGCAAGTACCGGCATGGGAGACTGGCTGGGAATCCCTGGTTCCGTTGACATTTTTGACAATTTCTTTTTTTGGAGAGAGGGGGGGGAGTTAGAGTGGCCCTACCCACAATAAAAAAAAGCAAAAAAAAACAAAAAGCTTTTACTTCAGCCTTGCTCTCGAAAAGGCCAACAGGTGCAATAGCTACCCGTCAACGGCCACTCTAAACTGAATGTGCCTGCCCTCGTCAGATCGCAGCCGCTACGCAGTTTGAGGCCGGGCAAGTACCGGCATGGGAGACTGGCTGGGAATCCCTGGTTCCGTTGACATTTTTGACAATTTCTTTTTTTGGAGAGAGGGGGGGGAGTTAGAGTGGCCCTACCCACAATAAAAAAAAGCAAAAAAAAACAAAAAGCTTTTACTTCAGCCTTGCTCTCGAAAAGGCCAACAGGTGCAATAGCTACCCGTCAACGGCCACTCTAAACTGAATGTGCCTGCCCTCGTCAGATCGCAGCCGCTACGCAGTTTGAGGCCGGGCAAGTACCGGCATGGGAGACTGGCTGGGAATCCCTGGTTCCGTTGACATTTTTGACAATTTCTTTTTTTGGAGAGAGGGGGGGGAGTTAGAGTGGCCCTACCCACAATAAAAAAAAGCAAAAAAAACCAAAAAGCTTTTACTTCAGCCTTGCTCTCGAAAAGGCCA
>NW_027443586.1:0-40644 GCF_048569485.1 Anomaloglossus baeobatrachus | reverse complement strand
CCTAGATTAGCAATGGCAGGGTCTATGAAAACCCTACCCCCATTACTAATCTGTAAGTGAAAAGAAATAAACACAAACACAAAATAAGATAAAAACAACACCCTCTTTCACTCCTTTATTAACCCCAAAAACACCCAGGTCTGATGTAATCCACACGAGGTCCCATAACGATTCCAGCTCTGCTACATCTGAAGTGACAGCGCGTGGGCATAGAATATGACCACCCGCTGTGATCTTAAGGCAGAGAATGAGTCGCAGCGATGTGTGGTGACGTAAATTAGATTATTTGCGGTCACAGCTGGAGCTGCCCATTGTCATCCACCTAGATCGCAGGTAACCTGACCTCAGGTGACCTCATTGAACTGAGTGACCACTACTATCCATAAAAGTGGCATAATACTTTGGCAAAATTACTCCCAGAAATAAAATGTGAGTCAGAAATACATTCAGGCATCTTCCGCATGCTGTTGCCATTCAGTTTCAACAAATTTCCATCAATTGCAATATTTTTACAGCCCTCGCAGGCCTATTTCCAAGGTCCTCTAGAAAATTATTCGAGTTTCCCATTGACTTGGATTGGGTTCGTTATTCAGTATGAATACACAAATGTAGAAATTATTGGATTTGAACAATCCGAACCCGAATATTTTAGCATTCGCCCATATCTAGTCATCACTAATGATAATTTTAAGGATGTCTAAAACTGATCAACTGGGAAAAGGTTGTTGCATTACTCGTAAATCAAATGCCATGTCCTTCTTCAATTTGTCCAATTATTAATACCAGGTTTTGGTTAAAATGAGGCTACCATTTCAAGGTTCATTTTTCATCAAGGAGAAACTACGCTGAAAATCTATCTTTTGAATCATGTGCATTGAATATTTTTTTGGTATGGTATCAGAGGACTCAGAAGGAAAAATGTATGTAACAAAATTAAAACATTGTCGTCCATTTGGCTTATCCAAAATCTATTAATTTTACACTAGGTGGTAAGATAGATGACATCTTTATTATCTGGAGAAGTACCGGTCCTGAACTGCAGAGCTTCATGACTTGGTTGAACAATAACCCATATAACATCAAACTAACCTATAAGACAGATCGGGAGGCAATTGATTTTCTGGACTATAATATAAAAATGGGGTACCAGACAGAAAAGGGTTCTCCACGGGTACAATTATTATCAACAAGTAAGAGGGAAGAATCTTTTGCCTCACAGATACATTTCATCTCCAAGTTAACAGTCAGAGGGGGGCGATCAGGCAGATCTTGAACAAACACTGGTCGTTACTGAAGACCGACCAGAGTTTGAACGACGTTTTACTCATCGCCCACTCTTACCTGTTAGAAGGGGGAAAAGCCTAAAGGATATGCTGGTGAAGAACCATTACGTACCTAGGGTGGTATCTCGCTTTGAGAAAGGGAGTCCCAAATTTGGTTGTTTTCCTTTTGTCTGCCCAGAGATGTTGTCAGCTTGGGATGGACCTAAAGAGTATAAAATAAAAAGTTACAACTCATGCAGTAAAAGTCACGTTATCTATTATGCAGTATGTGGCTGTAGCCTAATTTATATTGGGTTAACATCAAGGGAACAACGCGTCCGCACGAGGGAACATGTTAGGGACATAATTGCGGTGTGTGATGTTGTGGATCTTGATTCCCTGAGGATGATCCAGAGACATTTCAAGCTGCGCCATGACTGTGGTCCCACTTTGTGGTATCGCAAGGTCCATTTAGAATCTAGGGGTATATATATATACACACATATTACTATAAGAATTTTGTCTCTGCATGATATAGGGACATTAGAAAATCTTTTAAGGACCATACATGGTCATATTCTTTAGGCTAAAGCTGGTGTCACACTAAACGACAGCAACAACGACGTCGCTGTTACGTCACCATTTTCGGTGACGTAACAGCGACCTTGTAAGTCGCTGTTATGATCGCTGCTTAGCTGTCAAACACAGCAGAAGCAGCGATCATAAGGTCGCTGTGCTACATGTTCAGAGAGCAGGGAGCCGCGCTTAGCGCTGGCTCCTTGCTCTCCTGCAGCACACATCGGGTTAATTAACCCGATGTGTGCTGCAGCTACATGTCACAGTTCAGAGAGCAGGGAGCCGCGCTTAGCGCTGGCTCCTTGCTCTCCTGCAGCACACATCGGGTTAATTAACCCGATGTGTGCTGCAGCTACATGTCACAGTGCAGAGAGCAGGGAGCCGCGCGCACTGCTTAGCGCTGGCTCCTTGCTCTCCTTGCTACAGTATACATCGGGTTAATTACCCGATGCGTACTGCAGCCACATGTCACAGTGCAGGAGCCGGCACTGGCAGCAAGAGCGGAGGCTGGTAACCAGCGTAAACATCGGGTAACCAGGGAAAGGTCTTCCCTTGGTTACCCGATGTTTACGCTGGTTACAGCTTACCGCAGCTGCCAGTGCCGGCTCCTGATCGCTTCATTTCGTCGCTCTCTCGCTGTCACACACAGCGATGTGTGTGTCACAGCGGGAGAGTGACGACCAAAAAATGAAGCTGGACATTCAGCAACGACCGGCGACCTCACAGCAGGGGCCAGGTCGTTGCTGGATGTCACACACAGCGACAGCGACGTCGCTGCAACGTCACAGAAAATGGTGACGTAGCAGCGACGTCGTTGTCGTCGTCGTTATGTGTGACACCAGCTTAAGGCTGATTCTCCTTATGTTTGGATGATTTTCTTACCACCCTGGTCGTGCCCTTTCACTTGCCAGTAGTAGATATGGTCTCGTTGGGTGCGCATGTGCGGGGCTGCCTCAGCATGAGTCCCCGCCAAGGGAGCTTCCTTAGAAGGATGCATGGGTTAACTGACGTTAGTGGAAGTATTCTTCCGATCCACGCTTCCCCTGGAATGACTGGATGAGGCGGACTCTATGTGCGGCGTCCCACCCCCTGCATGCGCCCAAACAGCGACGATCTCGCCCAAGACACCACATAATAAAACATGCACATTACACTTTCCTCAAGCGAGTAAGCCAGGTGAGAAACGCGTGTCAGGGCTACTCAAAACATCCAGTTATAAGTGCACTTTATAGGTGAGTCCGGATCACGATGATTCATGGCTGTTAGCTCTATCGGTAATAGTAATGGTAGCCTTTGAGGCTTAGGCTGCGTTACATGGGTGATATTAGATTTTTGTGTTGTTATAGCGCCACCAGGTGGCCATCTGTATTAGTACATGCAGTGGTACCTGCAATGTATTTCAATGACCCCGATCCTGCTGTACCGGAAGTCGCCGGATCCTGATAGACAGAATCCTGTTTTTTGTACTGAGCATGCCCAGAAAGCAGCTTGGCATGGTCAATACAGAAATCTCCCTCTCTCTCAGACAGAAGACCAGGATCGTGAAGGGGTGAGAGGGAGTAATAAAGATGGAGTCCCTAAGTGTGTCTGTGTATTTATTTCTAATAAAGTATTTTTTCTGTGTGATGTCTTTTTTTTAACTCTTTATTGGAGATTCTTAATGGCCGGGTCAAACTTGGCCTGACATTAGCAATCTCAGGCTTTATACCAGCAGGTAAAACAAAGCTGGTATTAACCCCTTATTACCCAACGTGCCACCCGGCACCAGGGCCGCTTGGAGAGATGTTGGACACAACGCCAGAAGATAGCGCTTTTAAGAAAGCGCCATATTCTGTGGCGACTGTTGACTGCAATTCGCAGCAGGGGGGGGGCCAAGAAAGCTTGGGCCACCCTGCACTGCGTATTCCCATCCCCAGCTGCCTAGTTGTACCTGGCTCGTCAGAAAAATTGGCCGAAGCCCATGTCGTTTTTTGTTTTTTTTAATTATTTCATGAAATTCATGAAATACTTAAAAAAGGGCTTCCCTGTATTTTTGGTTCCCAACCGGGTACAAATAGGCAGCTGGGGGTTGGGGGCAGCGCGTACCTGCTTGCTGTACCTGGCTAGCATACAAAAACAGGGTGAAGATGTCTTTTTTTTTTAGTTTTTGGGCAAAAAACGTTAAAAAAGGGCTTCCCTGGATTTTCCATTGCCAGTGAAGGTCATATAAGCAGTGGGGGTTAGCAGCCAGTAGCTGCTTGGGTTACCTTAGCAATAGAAAATGCAGCGGCAGTCCACACATTTTATTTTTTTACTCCCTAACCCTAGAGTTAGGGTTATGTGTTTGGGGTTTTTGTTTATTTTTTAATGAATTTAAAACAAAAAAATACTCATGGGCTACCGAGAACCCGAGCATTTTAGTGCTCACTCATTCCTACTTCTAACCATACAGCCAGCAGATCAACTAATCTGATCAGCTGACTCCAGTGTTGGCCGATTACTTGTTCTGGGTCCCCCTGCATCTATCGCAGCGTGTGCTGCCTGTGAGGTCAGCTGAATTCGGCCGACACTGGAGTCAGCTGATCTGAACTCTGTTGAACTCCAGCCCGAACACTCTGCGATGGATGCAGGGGGACACAGAAAGTAATCGGCCAACACTGGAGTCAGCTGATCTGAACTCAGCTGAACTCATGACCACACAACCCGAACATGGTCACACGTGATCGGCAGCAGGCAGTGATTGCTGTTAACCTGCATCCATCACAGCGTGTGCGGGATGTGAGATCAGGAGTTCAGCTTATTCCCGTTCAGCTGACTACAGTGCCAGCCGATATATTCTGTGTTCCCCTTCATCCATCACAAGTAGAAGTAGAAGCATACAATAAAATAACAATTGCGGTTGCATGCGTTGCACATTCAATCCACAGGATCCGGTCATATGCGGTTTGCATCCTGTCAAATGTGAAAGTAGCCTTACAGCTGGAGCAGGAAGAAGAAAGATAAGATGGCAGACTTACTTTGGGAGCTTACAGGAAGAAATCGCACAGACCAATTTTTGGGGCTCCACTCAAGGGGATCTGGGGCTGAGAAAAAAAGGAGACTGTCAGCTGATGATGAAATAGCTAGAAAAGTTATTGATCATTATCTCAAACCCATTGCCTCCTCTTTCTAGTCCGGCATTTCCTCTCTGCGGCGATCGCCATCCTCCTTCTTCTGAGGCCCATGTGCATGACGCGTCCTACATCATGCTCACTAGCTGGCATTGAGGTCCTGCGCAGGCGCACTTTGATCTGCCCTGCTCAAAGCAGATCCATGTATTGTAGTGCATATGCGTAAGAGATCTTTAACCCCTTAACAATCTGGTGGCTAAAATGATAGCACAGGGTCATGTGATGACTCCTGTAGCTCATATGACTCAGGTCCTGTAAGAAAAAGCCAAATACTGGCTGTTACAAGAGATGATAATTTCTCCCAGTCTAAATTGTGCTGCTCTGATTGGGATAAATAAATGAGTGATCAGACAGCTGATCCTAATAGCCCCCTAGGGGTACTAGTCAAATTTAAAAAAAAATTAAGAAAAAGTTTTGAAAAAGTAAAAAAAAAGTAAAAACACCTAAAAGTTCAAATCATCCCTCTTTTGCCCCACTGAAAAATAAAGGGTTAAAAAAAAATATATTCACACATTTGGTATCGCTGTCTTTAGCCCGGATATATATCAAAATATAAAATCATTTGTTCTGTTTGGTAAACGGCGTAGCAGCAAAAAAATTCCAAATGCCAAAATTACGCTTTTTGGTTGCCACAAATTTTAAGCAAAATGCAATAACAGGCAATGAAAACATAGCATCTGCGCAAAAATGATACTGTTAAAAACGTCAGCTCGAGATACAAAAAAAAGCCATCACTGAGCCATAGATTTAAAAAAATGAGAACGCTATGGGTCTCAGAAAATGGCGCAAAACGTCCGTCACTTTTTTCGGACAAACTTCTGATTATTTTTTTAACCCCTTAGATTAAAGTAAACCTATTCATGTTTGGTGTCTACAAACTTGCAGTAACCTCAGGCATCACAGCAGCACATCAGGTTTACCATATAGTGAACACAGTGAATAAAATCTCTCAAAAACAATAGAGCAATAACACTTTTTTTTGCAATTTCTCCACATTTGGAATTTTTTTTACCATTTTACAGTACACTGCATGGTAAAACTCACAGTTTCATTTAAAATTACAGCTCATTCTGCAAAAAATGAGCCCTCACATGACCATATTGACTGAAAAATAAAAAAGTTACGTCTGTCAGAAGAATGGCAAACCCCCACAAATACCGGAAAGTGTAAAGTCGGCCGGTCGTGAAGGGGTTAACCTTTCCTCGCGCCTGCACATTACAGTACTTTGATCAGCAGGGCAGATGAATGCGCCTGCGCAGGACCGCAATGTCGGCTCGTGTGGATGACGTAGACACATCATCCACACCGGACTGGGAAGAAGGAGGCCGAAGATCGCAGCAGAGAGGATGCGTCAGACCTAAAAGAGGAGGCACCGCACTGGAGAGCTGCGACACCCATTGGACTGGACCCACCCTAGGTGAGTATTATAAAAGTACTTTTTCCGTTTTACAGAGCAGCCTAGGCTCTTATATACAGTATTTTGGAATGCTGTATATAAGAACTCAGTGGTATTGGACACAGCTTGTAGTTCCCAAATCTGGTGACAGATTCCCATTAAAAAATCGGAAGGAACACAAACTTACACAATAAATCACCAACATATTTGTGCTTCTAAGGGCGTGATTTATTACGCCCAGTATCCATGCCAGAAAATCTACATAGGAATGACCACAAGGGACTTAACCTCTTACAGACATTGGACGTACTGGGTACATCGTAGATAATGGCGGTGTAATCATCGTCGGCTGCTGCAGTAAACCGGCACCGATTTCCGCACATATATGCTGATCTGAACAGCAGACATGTGTAGCTTACAAGCAAGGGTGGATCCACGATTCACCCATGCCTTTTAATCCCTTAGACCGCGCTGTCAAATACTGACAGCGCAATGTAATTGTCCATGGCAGGGAAATTTCCTTTCCTCGACGCCATCGGAGTCCCCGTGACGCGATCACGGGAAGCCGATGGTTGCCATGGTAGCACAGGGTTATGTCATGACTCATGTCGCTATCATGACTCACATCCTGTTACAGCCGGCTGGTTGTAACAGGGCAGCAGCATTTCAGCTGGTCAGAGCTCTGCCGCTCTGATCAGCAGAAATGAACAAGCGATCAGACAGCTAATCCTTACCCCTAGGGGGACTATTAAAATAAAAAAAGTTTAAAAAAAAGTTTTAAAGAATTAAAAAAAACAACTAAAAATTTAAATCACTCCCCATTCGCCCCACTAAAAATCAAAGGGTTAAAAAAATAATAAATATACACTCATTTGGTATCACAGAGTTCAGAAATGCCCAGTCTATCAAAATCTAAAATGAATTGATATGATCGGTAGACGGCGTAGCCGTAAAAAAAAATTCCAACCGGCAAAGTTAAGTTTTTTGGTCTTCGCAAATTTTGAGCAAAATGCAATTCCAGGGGGTCAAAACGTAGCATCTGCGCAAAAATGGTTCAGCTAAACATGCAAACAAATAAGCCATCAGTGAGCCCCATTTCCCGAAAAATGAGAACACTACAAGTTGCAGAAAATGGCGCTGAAAGTGCTCCAATTTTTTGGACAAACCTTTTTTTAACCCCTTAGATAAAAGTAAACCTAAACATGTTTAGTATCAACGAACTCATACCAACCTGAAGTATCACACCCATCAGTTTTACCATACAGTGAACACGGTGAATAAAGTACCCCATAAACCATTGTCCAATCACACTTTTTTGTAATTTTTCCGCACGTGGAAATTTTTTGCTGTTTTCCAGTACTATATATGTTAAAACTCATTGTTTCACTTAAAAGACCAATACGTCCCGCAAAAAACAAGCCCTCTTATGGCAAGATTGACGGGAAAAATAAAAAAGTTACGACTCTCGGAAAAAGGGGAGCAAAAAACAAAAACAGAAAAATCGTCCACGGGTTAGGGGGTTAAAGGTGTGAGTCCGTGAGCACATCAGGGACATTGAGAAAACAAAGACTCTACATGAGATGGAACACCTAAAAACCCTACCAAAACATTTCCAATTGTACCATAAATCTGACTCAAGCAAATTAATTATAAAGGCCATAGATCTGAGGTTAGAGGTGGTAACCTATTTAAGGCCCTTGCGCAACTTGAGTCACTTTATTTATAGATTGGACACAAGGACTCCTATTGGGCTCAATGAGAGCTTTGGCTGCTTTCTTTAATTGGGTATTTTTATGTGGTGTGAGAATGGGACTGTTTGTGTTAAAATATTTTTCTCTATCGCTTTCATTGGGGGACACAGGACCATGGGTGTATGCTGCTGTGACTAGGAGGCTGACACTAAGTAGACATAAAAAAAGTTAGCTCCTCCCTAGCAGTGCACACCCTGAGCCGGAGGCGGATCTATGCCAGTTTTTTGCTTAGTGTCGTAGGAGGCTGAAGTGGGCCCATATCTCTGTGGGCCAACCTCAGCTTAGGCTATTGCTTTTTTCCGTTTTTTCGTGCTAATACGGCGCCGCTCAGCCTTCTCATCTCTTCTAGGTTTTTTGTCTCTTCTGCAGGGTTGGAGTCCCTGCATCAGAGAGAACCCTCACCTTCTCCTCCCCTCCGGGAACCGTCCCCAGGGTTGTCTGGGGCTCGAGACGCCAGGCCCTATCCCCCTCCTGCCCCATGGTACCACCCCAGGGGCTGCTTGGGGACCGATATTTTTAATTTTTGTAAGGGCACACTCCCCGTCGGCCCCTATGGTACCATCCCAAGGGGTACTTCTGGTGGAGGCGACGAGGGATCTCTGCTCCAGGACCCGATGTCAGGATCGCAGACTGCAGCGCAGGAGCGCTCACAGCACCAGGCCTCCCCCAGCGTTCTTCCTCCTACCCTGGGCCCAGGCAGTGGATCTCTTCATGCAGCGCAGGAGCGCTCTGCATTTTTCCCCAAGCTCCCCAGCGTTTTCCCCCGGTGTCTCCCAGGGGCAGACTGGACTCACCGGCAGGCGCAGCATCACAGATTGGTGCCGTGGATCAGAGCGACGCCGCCAGGACGCAGGTAGGATCTTCTCCGCTAGCAGCGCTGCGCTCCCGGTGGCCGCTCACTAATTTAGCTTCCGGCTTCGGGCCTACATCAGGCCGGTGCGCTCCGCCCCCCTGTTTGCGCGCGCGCGCGTTTTTTCCGGCCACGCCCCCCTCGACTTCTGCCCGGAGACAGCCAGCTCAGTGCTGCAGCACGCCCCCATTCCTCCCAGCGTCCCCTATCATACAGGGAGAGGATCACATCTGCAGCGCAGGAGCGCTCAGCTACAACAGGCCTCCCCAGCGTTCACAGGGGATCGTGGTTACACAGCGCAGGAGCGCTCAGCAGCTTGGCAACTCTCCAGCAGGCAGGATGGGACCGAGCATCTCAGAGACGTCGGCAGAACGCAGGTAGGACTTCTCTGCTCTCAGCGCTGCGCTCCCGGCGGGCCACCCACTAATCTAGTCCCCTGCTTCGGCCTACCTCAGACCATCAGATCTCCGCCTCCCCGTGTTGCGCGCTCGTGTTTTTTTGTCCCAAGCATGACCCCTGCAGGTCCTGCCCGGTCCCTATCCGGGCAGCCCCCTACTGCAAAAAAAAAAAAAAAATGAAGGACGGTTTTTCTTCTTTAGCAAGGCTGTCCCTGCAGTTTCTGAGACCTCCGCGGACCTGGGTGGGAGACAGGACCTGGGTGAGTGCTGCTCCTGCTTAGGAACAGACTATATCTCTTTAATTTTTTTTTGTTTTTTCCCCCTTTTCTCCTGTCTCCCCACTAGCGTCACTAGTGTTTTTTTCCTAAGCACCCTATAGCTTTTTATGCACGCACAGCCGGCTAGGTATAATCCTCCCAATCCAGGCTACGCCCCCCGCTCGGCTTGCGCCCCATGCCACCGCCAGCACCCGAGCTCCGCTGCGCTCCCTTATCCGGAGGGGTAGACCCTCTATCCCAGTCTGTGGACTCTCTCTCAAGGGCGTCTAGGACCATCGCGCAGGCGTTGCAGTCGCTCCCTACACTCGGCCATGCTCCCCCGGTCCAGCTGACTCTGGACAACAGTCGGTCTGATCCAGACCCTACCACTGGATCGCAGAAGGGGACCTGCTGGGCCTCCTCTCAAGCCCTCCCGGAGATTTCCATCACCTCCAGGCCCCGAGTGTTCCTCGTCTCCGAGACCGGCCGACCCTTTTTTCAGGAGAAGAGTCGGATGCAGCCTTGATGCTGATTCCAGATCAGAGGACTGAGGTCAGAGGTAGGGTGGTTAGTCCGGCCAAAGCGGTAAGTCATATGCTAGAGCCCCAGACGGACTCTGTGGCTACCCAGTGCTTGCATGTCTCCTTTAACACAGGTTAAGCGGGCACACAGGCAATTTGGTGACCATCCAGTCGTTGCTGAAATTCTATACAAGCACAGACAACCAGTCAAGATATTCAACAAGGGTAAGTCGTTTGATCTCCTTTTTTCTCCCTTCCTGAGTCTCTCAGGAAGGAATGGACAGGCTCGCCTATGGTCGCCCTGCTGCTTTTTTTCCGGCGGTCATCTTTCAGCTCTCCCGCACGGGCCATCGCTCCGGTTTTTCTTCAGACGACAGACACAGTACTCCTTCTGCCCTCGCCGCCATCTAGCTGGCAGCATCCATGATGTCCGGGTCCGATAACCTCCACAACGGTTTTTCGCGCAGGATCGAGCAATCCGGAATTCACACTTGGCACACAGTTTGCTCTAGCAGGTGAGTACATACTCATCGCATCTCCGTCAGCAGCTTACTGCCCAGTGAAAGCGGCTAGCAGCACGGGGGCCATCTGTCGGGCGATCTGGCTCAGAGACTGGTATGCGGACGCGGTTTCTAGGATATCACTTACAGTCCTCCTCTTTACAGGAGGTCGTTTGTTTGGGGACTGGCTGGATCAGGTCATCGACGAGATCACGGGAGCTTCGGTTCCACACACACAAGAAAACCAGGTCCCCGCAGAGGAACAGGAAGATTCCGTACCTCAATCCATGCCCTTTCTGGCGTTTTCTCAGCCACGCCAGCCATCGACAACGACATCCAGATCACAGCGCTACCCCGCTAGATGACTCTTGGTCGTTGCGCGCGGGCGCAGACCAGGGAGAGGCGCCTGTCTCATCTCAATCACGTCTGGCGGACTTGGATCACGGACCCCTGGGTCGGCGAGTTGCTGGACTCAGGGGACATAATAGTTTTCTCCAGCAAGTCTATCGTCGGACATACAGGTCGCACCAGCACAGATGTTCCTGCGTCTGGCAATAGCAGATGATCATTTTTGGTGATTCTGTACCTGGTCGCCTTGTCGATCAGGGGTTCTTCTTTTTGACGACGGTCTCCTAAGTGTTTAGGTCACCATCGATATCCTGTCCCGACTAGGCTAGCGCATCATTTGGAAGAAGCCCTCTCTGACCCCGGCCAGCAGGATTACCTTTCTAGGCATGGAGTTCGATACCATCCAAGGACGCGTGTCCCTCCAAAGAGACCTCCAGATCCTCCGTCACTCCGAGCGGAGAGTCTTCAGTCGGATGGTGGCGGCAATAGAGGCGGTTCCGTTTGCCGCTTCCACCTTCGTCTCCTTCAGCTGACTTGGCCGAACAGATGGGACAATTCTCTGTTCACCTTGAATCGCAGGATCCATTTGACTCCGGGATACCGCCGCTCGTTTTTATGGTGGACCAGCGGCCCTCATCGGTCCAGTGGAATGTCTTTCATACCAGTACACTGGCAGGCAGTCACCATCGATACCAGTCTTCCGACTGGAGAGCGGTGTTCCGAAGCACACGGCTCACGATCGGTGGTCCTCCCAGGAGAGCCGTCTGCCTATCAATTTTGTTTTAGGGATCAGAGTATTTTCTGCGAGCCCTACAGATTTTTTTCAGCCCTTCATACAAGAATCGCCATCCAGAATCCAGTCGGACATCACCTGGGCGAAACAAGGAGCGTCATGGTGATGACATAGGTGAAGAAGATCGTACAGTGGGCATAGCCTCACCACTCCAGATTTTGTCCACATTCATTTTTCCCCGCCGTGGAGAATTGGGCAGCGGACTATATCAGCAAGGTCTGGTGGCAGGCGAATGATCCCTAAACAGAGAGGCTTTCGAATGGATCTGCCTCAGATGAGATATTCCGAATGTTGACCTGATGGCTTCTCGATTCAACAATCAAGTCACAAGAGTCCTCAAGAAACTCAGAGCAGAGGGCATCCTAGTGGCTCTCATTGCCATGGATTGACCCAGGCAAGCGTTGTTCGCAGAGCTCACGCAGCTCATCAGACACCCCATGGTGGCTTCCAGATCGTCTGAACTTCCTGTCGCAAAGTCCTCTTTTACATCAATATTCAGAGGTTCTCAATTTGACCGCATGGCTGTGGAACCATGGCTACTAGCCCAGGAAGGCGTTATCCCACAGGTGTTACAGACCATGGTCAAAACTCAGAAGCCTCCGTCTTCAAACAAAGGCCTCCTTTCAAGAGGGTGAGGTCAACGTCAACGCATCTCCACTGGATCTGTCACTCCCAGTGTTACTGGCCTTCCTACAGTCAGGCTTACAGGCGGGTCTCTCGCCAGCAACCTTCAAAGGGCAGGTGTCGGCTATATCTCTCTTTTCCAGAGAAATCAGGTGTCGGCTCTATATCTCTTTTCCAAAGAAATCTTGCATCTCGGCCGCAAGTCAGGACGTTCATCCAAGGAGTCGTCCATCTGGCACCGCTAGATCGTTCCCTGCTAGAACCATGGGACCTCCAGCTGGCTCTAGGGTCTCTTCAATTAGCCCCGTTCGATCCTCAATCTCACGCCTATCCGGGAAGGTGCCTTTGTTGGGGACAGTCACTTCAATCAGAAGAAGGTCTGCTCTGTAATCCCTCTCATGCGGGTCACTTTTTCTTGTTTTTTTCACCAAGACGAGATTGTTCGGCACCCGTCTCAGGTTTTTTCCTACCGGATGTAGTATCTGAATGAGGTGATGGTGGCTCCATCCTTCGGTCCAGCCTCCATTCGATTCTTGGAGAGGTCACGGCTTACACCGGATCTAGTGCGAGCTCGGAGGAGTTACGTTTCGAGATCCGCACCCCTCTGCATCTTGGACGGCCTATTCGTCCTGTCTACGGGACCCAGGAGGGGCATGCCGGCGTCCAAGGCTATCACTGCAAGTTAGGTCAGGCCGACCATATCAGAGGCCTACAGGATTAGAGTCAGGTTTTCTCCGAGGAGTGTAAAGGCCTTTCCACCGGTGCAATTGGGGCGTCTAGGACAGTCAGACGCCAGGCGTCAGCCAAGCAAGTCTTCAGAGCCGCCGCGTAGTCAAGCTTTTCTACCTTTTCCAGGTTTTCCAGGATACAGCAAGCGGCTTTGGCACACCTATGATAAGCCGGTTTACGTTTGCACCGAGCATTCTTACAGAGTTTTGGGTATATTTTGAATCTGTATGATTACTCCTGTACCCACCCAGGGACTGCTTTTGGACGTCCCATGGTCCTGTGTCCCCCAATGAAAGCGATAAAGAAGGATTTTTGTGTACCCACCGTAAAATCTCTTTCTCTGAGTCTTCATTGGGGGACACAGCACCCACCCTGTTTGGATATGGGGTTGCTCTTAGTTGCCGGGTGTTACTGGTTCTTTATGGAAACACGTTCTTCTGTACCCAGCTTATTTATGTTTTTTTTATATATATATATATATATATATATATATATATATATAGATATATATATAGATATTTATATACAGTATAGGTTTAGATAAGATACTGTGTGTTTCTTGTTATTACTTTGATTAGTTATGGTTGTTCAGGTTTCTCCTACTACTGCTTGTACACTTAACTGGCATAGATCCGCCTCCGGCTCAGGGTGTACACTGCTAGGGAGGAGCTAACTTTTTTTATGTTTACTTAGTGTCAGCCTCCTAGTCACAGCAGCATACACCCATGGTCCTGTGTCCCCCAATGAAGACTCAGAGAAAGAGATTTGACGGTGAGTACACAAAAATCCTTCTTTTAATAGTTTTTTATCCATAATTTAGAGGTCTGTATATGCTAAAACCATACCCGTGGTGGTCTGCAAATTTTGAGGTACTTCACTCGACCCGCTCAGTGACTTAGATGTTGACTTTGATTGGGTCTTTTCCCTGAATGAAGTGCCTATGAGAAAATAAAAAATAAATAAAGGAAAATTAAATAAAATAAGATTAAAGCAGGCGCGTTATAACAATAGCAGCCCACAGCCACCCAGGATTGTCACATCCATTATATGTGACAATCCTGGCACTTTACCCGGCTCTTCCCGATTGCACTGGTGCGGTGGCAATCAGGCTAATAAGGGGTTAATAACAGCTCACAGCTGCCACTAAGCTCTAGATTAGTAATGGCAGGGTCTATGAAAACCCTACCCCCATTACTAATCTGGAAGTGAAAAGAAATAAACACAAACAAAAAATAAGATAAAAACAATACCCTATTTCACTCCTTTATTAACTCCAAAAACACGCAGGTCTGTGGTAATCCACACGAGGGCCCATGACTATTCCAATTGCCTTTCTACATCGCCATCGGAGGCCCCGTAATGCGATCATGGGAAGCCGATGGTTGCCATGGTAGCACAGGGTTATGTGATGACTCCTGTCGCTATCATGACTCACATCCTGTTACAGCCGGCTGGCTTTAACAGGACAGCAGCATTTCAGCTGTTCAGAGCTCTGCCGCTCTGATCAGCAGAAATGAACAAGCGATCAGACGGCTAATCCTTACCCCTAGAGAGACTATTAAAATAAAAAAAGTAAAAAAAAAGTTTTATAGAATTAAAAAAACAACTAAAAGTTTAAATTATTCTCCATTCGCCCCACTAAAAATCAAAGGGTTAAAAAAATAAAAAATATACACTCATTTGGTATCGCAGAGTTCAGAATTGCCCAGTCTATTAAAATATAAAATGAATCAATTAGATCGGTAGATGGCGTAGCCGTAAAAAAAAATCCAACTGGCAAAGTTACGTTTTTTGGTCTTCGCAAATTTTCAGCAAAATGCAATACCAGGGAGTCAAAACGTAGCATCTGTGCAAAAATGGTACAGCTAAAAATGCAAACAAATAAGCCATCAGTGAGCCCCATATCCCGAAAAAAGAGAATTTTGTTTACTTACCGTAAATTCTTTTTCTTATAGTTCCGTATTGGGAGACCCAGACATTGGGTGTATAGCTTCTGCCTCCGGAGGACACACAAAGTACTACACTAAAAAGTGTAGCTCCTCCCTCTGAGCCTATACACCCCCTGGAGAGCCAGATCTAGCCAGTTTAGTGCAAAAGCTGAAGGAGAATAGCCACCCACAAGTAAAACAGAGCAAGAACCGGAACAACCGGAGACTCTGTCCACGACAACAGCCGGTGATAACACGCGGAACAAGAAACTGCCAACAGGCAACAGAGAGGGTGCTGGGTCTCCCAATACGGAACTATAAGAAAAAGAATTTACGGTAAGTAAACAAAATTCTCTTTTTCTTTATCATTCCTATGGGAGACCCAGACATTGGGACGTCTCAAAGCAGTCCATGGGTGGGAATAAACAGAAAAAACTGAGAAGTAGGCAGAACCAAACTTCACAAATGGGCGACAGCCGCCTGAAGGATGCGTCTGCCCAAGCTCGCATCTGCCGAAGCATGAGCATGCACTTGGTAGTGCCTTGAAAAGGTATGCAGGCTAGTCCAAGTGGCAGCCTGACAGACTTGCTATGCCGTAGCCTGGTGCCTGAAAGCCCAAGAGGCACCGACAGCTCTGGTCGAGTGTGCATTGATCCCCGGCGGGGGAGGCACCTGAGAACACTATTAGGCATCCGAAATGGTCGACCTAATCCAACGGGCTAAGGTCGGCTTAGAAGCAGAGAGGCCCTTACGCCGACCTGTGGTTAGCACAAAAAGAGAGGTGCACCGCCTAAGAGCAGCGGTGCGTGACACATAGATCCGGAGCGCTCGCACCAGATCCAGAGTATGCAACGCTTTTTCAAAGCGATGAACAGGAGCCGGACAAAAGGAAGGCAGCGTAATGTCCTGGTTAAGGTGGAAAGGAGAGACCACCTTAGGAAGAAAGTCCGGAGTCGGACGGAGAACCACATTATCTTGATGAAAAACCAAAAAAGGTGACTCCGAAGAGAGCGCAGCCAAATCAGAGACTCTCCTGAGGGAAGTTATGGCCACTAGAAAGACCAATTTCTGTGAAAGACGAAACAAAGAAACCTCCCTAAGAGGCTCAAAGGGGGGTTTCTGCAAGGCCGTGAGGACCAAATTGAGGTCCCAGGGATCCAAGGGCCGCCGGTAAGGCGGAATGATGTGACGCGCCCTGCATGAAGGTGCGGACCTGAGCCAGCCGGGCGATACGCCGCTGGAAAAGCACTGACAGAGCCGAGACTTGTCCCTTGAGAGAATTGAGGGACAGTCCTAGCTGCAGACCGGACTGTAGAAAGGACAGAAGGGTCAGCAAGGAAAAAGGCCAAGGAGCATGGCTGGAAGAGCGACACCAGGACAGGAAAATTTTCCAAGTCCTGTGATAGATTTTGGCCGAGGAAGACTTCCGGGCCCGAGTCATAGTGGAAATGACTTCAGGAGGAATGCCAGAAGCCGTCAAGATCCAGGACTCAAGAGCCACGCCGTCAATCTGAGAGCCGCAGAATTCTGGCGGAAAAACGGACCTTGTGAGAGAAGGTCTGGACGGTCCGGAAGATGCCACGGCACCTCCACGGACAGATGGAGCAGGTCTGGGTACCAAGCTCGCCTGGGCCAGTCTGGAGCAATGAGGATGACCCGACGGCCCTCCATTCTGATCTTGCGCAGGACTCTGGGCAAGAGAGCTAGAGGGGGAAACACGTAGGACAGACGAAACTGGGACCAGTCTTGAACCAGTGCATCCGCGGAGAATGCCTGAGGATCGTGGGAGCGAGCCACGTAAACCGGAACCTTGTTGTTGTGACGGGATGCCATTAGGTCCACGTCCGGAGTGCCCCACTTGCGACATATTGACTGAAACACTGCCGGATGCAGGGACCACTCGCCACTGTCCACGGTCTGACGGCTGAGATAATCTGCCTCCCAGTTTTCCACGCCTGGTATGTGGACTGCGGATATGGTGGACTTGGAGTCCTCCGTCCATTGAAGGATACGTTGTACCTCCAACATTGCCAGGCGGCTGCGTGTCCCGCCCTGGTGATTGATGTAGGCAACCGCTGTCGCGTTGTCTGACTGGACTCGGATGTGCTTGCCCGCCAATAGGTGGTGAAAAGCTAGGAGAGCCAGGAGCACGGCTCTGGTTTCCAGCACATTGATCGAGAGGGCTGACTCGGACGGAGTCCAAGTGCTCTGTGCTCGGTGGTGGAGACATACCGCTCCCCAGCCGGATAGACTGGCATCCGTGGTGAGGATCACTCAGGACGGAGCCAGGAAGGAGCGTCCCTGAGACAGAGAGAGGGGCCGAAGCCACCACTGAAGAGAGCTCCTGGTCCGTGGCGACAGAGCCACTAACCTGTGCAAGGAGGAAGGCCGCTTGTCCCAACAGCGGAGAATGTCCAGCTGCAGAGGACGCAGATGGAACTGGGCAAAGGGAACAGCCTCCATTGACGCCACCATTTGACCCAGCACCTGCATCAGGTGCCTGATGGAATAACGGCGGGGCCTCAGGAGAGAGCGCACCGCCAGTTGGAGGGACTGCTGTTTGATCAAGGGCAACTTCACAAGTGCCGGCAAAGTCTCGAACTGCATCCCTAGGTACGTGAGCCTCTGGGTCGGAGTCAGAGTGGATTTGGGCAGATTGACCAGCCACCCGAATTTGGCTAGAGTGGCAAGAGTGAGCGAGACACTCCGCTGACAGTCTGCGCTGGATGAAGCCTTGACTAGAAGGTCGTCCAGGTAAGGAATCACTGCCAACCCCTGGAGGTGCAGAACCGCAATCACTGCTGCCATGACCTTGGTGAATACCCGAGGGGCCGTGGCTAACCCGAAGGGGAGAGCCACGAATTGGAAATGTTCCTCTCCGATTGCAAAACGTAGCCAACGCTGGTGAGAAACTGCAATTGGCACATGCAGATAGGCATCTCTGATGTCGATGGATGCCAGGAAATCCCCTTGGGTCATTGAGGCAATGACTGACCGCAGAGATTCCATGCGAAAATGCCGCACCTGAACATGCTTGTTGAGAAGCTTGAGATCCAGGATGGGCCGGAAGGTACCGTTCTTTTTTGGAACTAGGAAGAGATTTGAGTAGAAACCTCTGAACCGTTCCCGGGCGGGAACCGGTACAATTACTTCGTTGGCCTGCAAGGATGCCATGGCCTGAGAGAAGGCGGCGGCCTTGGAGCAGGGGGGAGTTGACAGAAAAAATCTGTTTGGCGGGCTGGAAGAGAATTCTATCCTGTAGCCGTGGGAGATGACATCCCGCACCCACTGATCGGAGACGTGTTGACAGATAGTCAAGAGGAGGCTGCCTTAGCGGCAGCAGCTCCTGCGGCCTTCTGTGGACGCGCCTTTGTGCGCCAGTTGGATTTTTGGTCCTTGGCTGAGTTAGTGGACGAGGCCGAGGGCTTAGAGGACGACCAGTTGGAGGAACGAAAGGAACGAAACCTCGACTGGTTCCTACCCTGGACAGGTTTCCTGGTTTTGGTTTGTGGCATGGAAGTACTCTTCCCGCCAGTAGCTTCCTGAATAATTTCATCCAGTTGTTCACCGAATAGCCTGGACACAGCAAAAGGGAGCCCAGCAAGGTACTTCTTTAAAGAAGCATCTGCCTTCCACTCTCGAAGCCACAAGATCCTGCGGATAGCGAGGGAATTAGCCGAAGCCACCGCAGTGCGGTGAGAAGCCTCCAGCATGGCAGACATGGCATAGGATGAAAAAGCGGAAGCTTGGCAAGTTAAGGCAACCATTTCGGGCATAGATTCCCTGGCGAGGGAATGCATCTCCTCTAGAGAAGCAGAGATGGCTTTGAGAGCCCACACTGCCGCAAAAGATGGGGAGAACGAGGCCCCTGCCGCCTCATATACAGATTTGGCCAGAAGGTCAACCTGGCGGTCAGTGGAATCCTTAAGAGAGGTGCCATCAGCCACTGATACAACGGTCCAGGCTGAGAGTCTAGACACCGGGGGGTCTACCTTTGGTGAATGAGCCCATTCCTTGACCACCTCAGGTGGAAAGGGAAAACGGTCATCAGAACCACGCTTTGGGAAGCGTTTGTCAGGACAGGCCCTAGGCTTGGTCACAGCGGCCTGAAAACTGGAGTGGTTAAAGAACACACTCTTTGTCCTCTTAGGCAAGGTAAACTGGTGCTTTTCTGCCAGAGAGGGTTGCTCCTCTGATACTGGCGGATTGAGGTCCAGTACAGAATTAATGGACGCAATCAAATCACTAACATCTGAGTCACTTTCGGACAGATCAATGGGGCACATGGAGGTAGCCTCCGAGCCCCCTGTGAAAGTATCCTCCTCTTCCTGCGAGTCAGCTTCTGAAACAGAGCCGCGGGACGAGGAAGGGGAGGTAGCCCTGCGTCTCCTCTTAGGAGGACGGGGTCTGGGACCAGATGAGGAATCCTCTGTGAGCTCCGCTGAGAGAGCCCTAGCAGCAGAGGCGCCCTGTGAAGGGGGCTGATGCATGTTCAGCAAAGTCCGGGACAGCTGTCCCATGGAGTCGGCAAATGACTGGGAGATAGACCTAGATAAGGATTCTACCCAAGCCGGGGGTTCAGACACAGGAGCCGGAGCAGCCGGAGAGACCACTGTGGGTGCGATTCCAGGCTGAGGCATTGTCAGGTTAGAGCAGGCATCACAATGTGGATATGTGCTCGGTTCATGCAGCACGAGCTTACATGCAGTGCATGCTGAATATAGCCTTGGAGCCTTGCTCCTCGTGTGAGACGTGCTGCTGAAGTGGGGGCTCTTGCCAGAGTGACCCCCAGAGAGTATTACAGAGGCCCACAACCAGAGGTTGTGGCTTACCAGACCGCTGGAGCGGTGTTGTGTGCCCTCCAGATCCCTAAGCCCGGACCCCCAAGCACCTCAGCAGGGATGCTGCAGCCAGTGCTGATCGCAGAGAAAACGCTGATAAAATGGCGCCGGAGCAAGGAGAGGGGGCGGGACCTGCTCTGAGAGCGGGATCTGGAGGGCCAAAGAGACTTACAGGGGAGGAGACATGAACCCAGTGAGGAGTGTCCCTCCCCTGTGCAGAACGGCCGCTGGGCGGAGCCGCACTGTCCCTCTGCATGAATGACATGCGAGGGCAGTGAAACCGAAAGTAGGCCTCCGGCGAAGCCGGGACCTAAATTTGAGCAGTGCGGCCGGCGCGCAGGCACCATCGGCGCAGTTCTCAGGCGACAGCCAGAGAACCGGCCGGAAAAGTCAGAAAACTCACTCAGCACACTCTCCCAACATAATAAAGTACAGGGACCCCGAATGTAAACGTCTCAGGTACTTAGCTTGCTGAGATGCAGGGTTCCAGGTCCCTGGGGATGAGTGCTCCGTCCAGCAGGATCCTGAAGGGCTGCGGATGGAGACCGGTCTCCTGCCAAGCATGGAGAACCGTGCTGGCTCCCACTTCAAGCCAGAGCCCGAGGGATGGTGAAGGAGCGCGGCATGTAAGGCTCCAGCCGTGGAATCAACCTTAACAGCACCGCCGACACAGTGGGGTGAGAAGGGACATGCCGGGGGTCCAGAGTTGGACCCGCTTTTCTTCAAACTCTTTCCAAAAATGAAAAATCAGATGAGAATGCATGTGTGGATGTATGCCTCCTGAACACAAAGCAATGAACTGGCTAGATCTGGCTCTCCAGGGGGTGTATAGGCTCAGAGGGAGGAGCTACACTTTTTAGTGTAGTACTTTGTGTGTCCTCCGGAGGCAGAAGCTATACACCCAATGTCTGGGTCTCCCATAGGAACGATAAAGAAGAAGGGAATTTTGTTTACTTACCGTAAATTCCTTTTCTTCTAGCTCCAATTGGGAGACCCAGACAACAGTATAGCTACTGCCTCCGGAGGCCACACAAAGTATTACACTTAAAAGTGTAAAGGCCCTCCCCTTCTGCCTATACACCCCCCGTGGGATCACGGGCTCCTCCGTTTTAGTGTCAAAGCAAGAAGGAGGAAAGCCAATAACTGGTTTAAGAACAAATTCAATCCGAAGGAATATCGGAGAACTGAAACCATTGAACATGAACAACATGTGTACCCGAAAAAACAAAAAGCCCGAAGGAAACAGGGCGGGTGCTGGGTCTCCCAATTGGAGCTAGAAGAAAAGGAATTTACGGTAAGTAAACAAAATTCCCTTCTTCTTTGTCGCTCCATTGGGAGACCCAAACAATTGGGACGTCCAAAAGCAGTCCCTGGGTGGGTAAAATAATACCTCGTGATAGGGCCGTAAAACGGCCCTTTCCTACATGGGGGCAATCGCCGCCTGAAGGACTCGTCTACCTAGGCTGGCGTCCGCCGAAGCGTAGGTATGCACCTGATAATGCTTGGTAAAAGTGTGCAGACTCGACCAGGTAGCCGCCTGGCACACCTGCTGAGCCGTAGCCTGGTGCCGTAATGCCCAGGACGCACCCACGGCTCTGGTAGAATGGGCCTTCAGCCCTGAGGGAACCGGAAGCCCAGCAGAACGGTAGGCTTCAAGAATTGGTTCCTTGATCCACCGAGCCAGGGTGGATTTGGAAGCTTGCGACCCTTTACGCTGACCAGCGACCAGGACAAAGAGAGCATCCGAGCGGCGCAGGGGCGCCGTGCGGGAAATGTAGATTCTGAGCGCTCTCACCAGATCCAACAAATGCAAATCCTTTTCACATTGATGAACTGGATGAGGACACAAAGAAGGTAAGGAGATATCCTGATTGAGATGAAAGGGGGATACCACCTTAGGGAGAAACTCCGGAATCGGGCGCAGAACCACCTTGTCCTGGTGAAACACCAGGAAGGGAGATTTGCATGACAGCGCTGCTAGCTCGGACACTCTCCGAAGAGACGTGACCGCTATTAGAAAGGCCACTTTCTGTGAAAGGCGAGAAAGAGAAACATCCCTCATAGGCTCGAAAGGCGGCTTCTGGAGAGCAATTAGAACCCTGTTCAGATCCCAGGGCTCTAACGGCCGCTTGTAAGGAGGGACGATATGACCAACCCCTTGCAGGAACGTGCGTACCTGAGGAAGTCGTGCTATGCGCTTCTGAAAAAATACAGATAGCGCTGAGACTTGTCCTTTAAGGGAGCCGAGCGACAAACCTTTTTCCAAACCGGATTGCAGGAAGGAAAGAAAAGTAGGCAATGCAAATGGCCAGGGAGAAACTCCCTGAGCAGAGCACCAAGATAAGAATATCTTCCACGTCCTGTGGTAGATCTTGGCGGAGGTTGGTTTCCTAGCCTGTCTCATGGTGGCAATGACCCCTTGAGATAATCCTGAAGACGCTAGGATCCAGGACTCAATGGCCACACAGTCAGGTTCAGGGCCGCAGAATTCAGATGGAAAAACGGCCCTTGAGACAGCAAGTCTGGTCGGTCTGGTAGTGTCCACGGTTGGCCTACCGTGAGATGCCACAGATCCGGGTACCACGACCTCCTCGGCCAGTCTGGAGCGACGAGGATGGCGCGGCGGCAGTCGGACCTGATCTTGCGTAGCACTCTGGGCAACAGTGCCAGAGGTGGAAACACATAAGGCAGCCGGAACTGCGACCAATCTTGAACTAAGGCGTCCGCCGCCAGAGCTCTGTGATCGTGAGACCGTGCCATGAAAGCCGGGACCTTGTTGTTGTGCCGGGACGCCATTAGGTCGACGTCCGGCATCCCCCAGCGGCGACAGATCTCCTGAAACACGTCCGGGTGAAGAGACCATTCCCCTGCGTCCATACCCTGGCGACTGAGGAAGTCTGCTTCCCAGTTTTCTACGCCCGGGATGTGAACTGCGGATATGGTGGATGCCGTGTCTTCCACCCACCTCAGAATCCGCCGGACTTCCTGGAAGGCTTGCCGACTGCGTGTTCCTCCTTGGTGGTTGATGTATGCCACCGCTGTGGAGTTGTCCGACTGAATTCGGATCTGCTTGCCTTCCAGCCACTGCTGGAAGGCTTGTAGGGCAAGATACACTGCTCTGATTTCCAGAACATTGATCTGAAGGGTGGACTCTTGCTGAGTCCACGTACCTTGAGCCCTGTGGTGGAGAAACACTGCTCCCCACCCTGATAGACTCGCGTCTGTCGTGACCACCGCCCAGGATGGGGGTAGGAAGGACTTTCCTTTTGACAATGAGGTGGGAAGAAGCCACCACCGAAGAGATTCCTTGGCCGCCTGAGAAAGGGAGACGTTCCTGTCGAGGGACGTCGACTTCCCGTCCCATTGGCGGAGAATGTCCCATTGTAGTGGACGCAGATGAAACTGCGCGAAAGGGACTGCCTCCATTGCTGCTACCATCTTCCCTAGGAAGTGCATGAGGCGCCTCAGGGGATGCGACTGTCCTTGAAGGAGAGATTGTACCCCTGTCTGTAGTGAACGCTGTTTGTCCAGCGGAAGCTTCACTATCGCTGAGAGAGTATGAAACTCCATGCCAAGATATGTTAGCGATTGGGTCGGGGTCAGATTTGACTTTGAAAAGTTGATGATCCACCCGAAACTTTGGAGAGTCTCCAGCGCAACGGTCAGGCTGTGTTGGCATGCCTCTTGAGAGGGTGCCTTGACAAGTAGATCGTCCAAGTAAGGGATCACAGAGTGACCCTGAGAGTGCAGGACTGCTACTACTGCTGCCATGACCTTGGTGAAGACCCGTGGGGCTGTCGCCAGCCCGAAAGGCAGAGCTACGAACTGAAGGTGTTCGTCTCCTATAACGAAGCGTAGAAAACGCTGGTGCTCTGGAGCAATCGGCACGTGGAGATAAGCATCCTTGATGTCTATTGATGCTAGGAAATCTCCTTGAGACATTGAGGCGATGACGGAGCGGAGGGATTCCATCCGGAACCGCCTGGTTTTCACGTGCTTGTTGAGCAGTTTTAGGTCCAGAACGGGACGGAAAGACCCGTCCTTCTTTGGCACCACAAACAAATTGGAGTAAAAACCGTGACCTTGCTCCTGAAGAGGAACAGGGATCACCACTCCTTCTGCCTTTAGAGTGCACACCGCTTGCAGAAGAGCATCGGCTCGGTCGGGAGGTGGAGAAGTTCTGAAGAATCGAGTTGGAGGACGAGAACTGAACTCTATCCTGTACCCGTGAGACAGAATGTCTCTCACCCAACGGTCTTTGACCTGTGGCAGCCAAATGTCGCCAAAGCGGGAGAGCCTGCCACCGACCGAGGATGCGGAGAGAGGAGGCCGAAAGTTATGAGGAAGCCGCCTTGGGAGCGGTTCTTCCGGCTGTCTTTTTTGGGCGTGACTGAGCCCGCCAAGAATCTGAGCGCCTCTGATCCTTTTGAGTCCTTTTGGACGAGGAGAATTGGGACCTGCCCGAGCCTCGAAAGGACCGAAACCCCGACTGTCCCCTCCTCTGTTGAGGTTTGTTTGAATTGTGCTGGGGTAAGGATGAATCCTTACCCTTGGACTGTTTAATGATTTCATCCAATCGCTCACCAAACAGTCGGTCACCAGAAAATGGCAAACTGGTTAAGCACTTTTTGGAAGCAGAATCTGCCTTCCATTCCCTTAACCACAAGGCTCTGCGTAAAACCACGGAGTTGGCGGACGCCACTGCCGTACGGCTCGTAGAGTCCAGGACAGCATTAATCGCGTAAGACGCAAATGCAGACATTTGAGAGGTTAAGGACGCCACCTGCGGAACAGATGTACGTGTGACCGTGTCAATCTGTGTAAGACCAGCTGAAATAGCTTGGAGTGCCCATACGGCTGCGAATGCTGGAGCAAACGACACGCCGATAGCTTCATAGATGGATTTCAACCAGAGCTCCATCTGTCTGTCAGTGGCATCTTTAAGTGCAGCCCCATCCTCCACTGCAACTATGGATCTAGCCGCAAGCCTGGAGATTGGAGGATCCACCTTGGGACACTGGGTCCAGCCCTTGACCACGTCAGGGGGAAAGGGATAACGTGTATCCTTAAGTCGTTTGGAGAAACGCTTATCTGGATAAGCGTGGTGTTTCTGGACTGCCTCTCTAAAGTCAGAGTGGTCCAGAAAAGTACTCAATTTACGCTTGGGATACCTGAAATGGAATTTCTCCTGCTGTGAAGCTGACTCCTCCACTGGAGGAGCTGGGGGAGAAATATCCAACATTCTATTGATGGACGCTATAAGATCATTCACTATGGCGTCACCATCAGGTGTATCCAGATTGAGAGCGGTCTCAGGATCAGAATCCTGATCAGCTACCTCCGCCTCATCATACAGAGAGTCCTCCTGCTGGGACCCTGACCAGTGTGATGAAGTCGAGGGCCGCTCCCAGCGAGCTCGCTTAGGCTGTCTGGGACTGTCGTCCGTGTCAGAGCCTTCACCCTGGGATGCATGGGACACCCCCGGAGCCCGGAGTTGTTCCAACTGAGGGGGACCAGGGAGCAATGATTCAACAGTGCCCATGGTCTGAGTTACCGGTCTAGACTGCAAAGTTTCTAGAATTTTAGTCATAGTCACAGACAATCTATCAGCAAAAACTGCAAACTCCGTCCCCGTCACCTGGACAGTATTCACAGGTGGTTCTCCCTGGGTCACCTCTAGCAGAGGCCCCGGCCGAGCAAGTGCCACAGGAGCCGAGCACTGCACACAATGGGGGTCAGTGGAACCTGCCGGTAGAATAGCCTCACATGCGGTACAAGCAGCATAGAAAGCCTGTGCCTTGGCACCCTTGCTTTTTGCGGACGACATGCTGTTGTCTCCTCTGAGCAATCTAGGAGGGTATATAGCCAAGAATCAATAACGACCGTACAGTGCAATGTATAGCATGCAAGCATAAAAATACAAATGTACACTCCGGCACTATTGGGGTCAGCACCACAGGTGCTGCTTACCGCCCGCTCAAAAGCGGGTGTGTGGTCGCCAGAATCCCGTGTCTGGGTCTCCCAGAACTTGTCTCCCTTCTCCAGCTCAGACTGCACACAGGAATGGCTGCCGGCGTCCTGTGGAGAGGGGCAGGCCGTGGGCGTGCCTCAGACAAAGTGCGGGAAAGTGGCGTCCCACTGTGCCCAGTGTGAGGGCTGGAGTATGTAAAGTAGACTCCAGCCCTCGGCGCTGACGTTCTGTACAGCGTCCCGCCCTTCCCCTGACTGGCAGGCCTGGGGGCGGGAACGAAACGAAACTAGGCCGCAAAAGCCGGGGACTCGAGTAGTAAGCGCGGCCGTCATATATGCACGGCCAGCGCGTAAGTCCCCGGCGCACCACAAGTCCCAGCCGCGCCGCAGTGTAAAACTGACAGCAGCGGCCGGCGCGGCAGTTCCCAATACATTGACACACTCAGCAAGCTGTAGTTAGTCATGGCACAAGCGCACAGCGCTGTTGTCCCCGGCGCACTAACACACCCAGCAATGCTGTAGTGTGACTGTGCGCGGTCTGTACGGGGACACAGAGTACCTTGAAGTAGCAGGGCCATGTCCCTGAAGATACTCAGCTCCATGTCCAGCAGATTCCCAGGGGCTGTGGATGGAGCACGGCCTCAGTGCCTGGAGACCGGTAAGATCCCACTTCACCCAGAGCCCTAAGGGGGATGGGGAAGGAAAGCAGCATGTGGGCTCCAGCCTCCGTACCCGCAATGGGTACCTCAACCTTAACAAACACCGCCGACAAAAGTGGGGTGAGAAGGGAGCATGCTGGGGGCCCTAGTATGGGCCCTCTTTTCTTCCATCCGACATAGTCAGCAGCTGCTGCTGACTAAACAGTGGAGCTATGCGTGGATGTCTGACCTCCTTCGCACAAAGCATGAAAACTGAGGAGCCCGTGATCCCACGGGGGGTGTATAGGCAGAAGGGGAGGGGATTTACACTTTTAAGTGTAATACTTTGTGTGGCCTCCGGAGGCAGTAGCTATACACCCAATTGTCTGGGTCTCCCAATGGAGCGACAAAGAAAATGAGAACACTACAAGTTGCAGAAAATGCCGCAGAAAGTGCTCCAATTTTTTGGACAAACCTTTTTTTAACCCCTTATATAAAAGTAAACCTAAACATGTTTGGTATCAACGAACTCATACCAACCTGAAGTATCACACCCACCCATCAGTTTTACCATACAGTGAACACGGTGAATAAAGTACCCCATAAACCATTGTCCAATCACACTTTTTTGTAATTTTTCCGCACATGGAAATTTTGTGCTGTTTTCCAGTACCATATATGGTAAAACTCATGGTTTCACTTAAAAGACCAATACGTCCCGCAAAAAACAAGCCCTCTTATGGCAAGATTGACGGGAAAAATAAAAAAGTTACGACTCTTGGAAAAAGGGGAGCAAAAAACAAAAACGGAAAAATCGTCCAGGGGTTAGGGGGTTAAAGGTGGGATTCCGTGAGCCCATCAGGGACATTGAGAAAACAAAGACTCTGCATGAGGCGGAAGACCTAAAAACCCTACCAAAACATTTCCAATTGTACCATAAATCTGACTGAAGCAAATTAAAGGAGTTGTCCGACATTAGCTTACCAAAAAATGTTGAGTTTATCTGTGCTGTATTGTCATATAAAACACCCCTACATTGTTATTTTTGTTTTCTAACTTTTGTTCCTATTGAATTATCCCTTTATTCTCTGCAGTTCTTTGTTTACATTTTGCTCTAGCAAACTGACCACTTCCTGTGCAAAACCTCAGTTAGAGCTGGCACTGCCCGGCCTCAGTGTCCAGCCCCGTCCCCTGCCCGCCCCCTGCACACACATTCCCTGTCAGTATTCTACCCCAGCACCTGATCTGTTATCACTCTAGCAATGAAAATAACAGCCCCACATCGGGCTCTGCGCCACACACACACACACACACACACACACAACGCACGCACGCACACATCGGGCTCTGCGCCACACACACACACACACACACATAGGGCTCTGCGCCACACACATACACACACACACACAAACACACACACACACATCGGGCTCTGCGCCACACACATCAGGCTCTGCAACCCTCCCCCCCACACACACACACACACACACGGCGCTCTGTAGCGACCTCCCCCTCACCATCGTTCTGTATCGACCCCTACCCCCATAGGGAACACATGTAGGCTACATTCACATGACCGTTCCGTTTTTGCGGTCCGCAAAAAATGGCCAATTTTTTCACGGATACATCCGTGTCTTCCGTTTTTTTGCGGACTGCAAAAATTGGAAGCAGCAAGAAAGATAAATAGATGAGTAGATATAGAGATGAATAGATAGATATAGAGACAGAGAAATAGAGGGATGAATGAATGAACAGAGGGTTAGACAGATAGATAGATAGATAGATAGATAGATAGATAGATAGATAGATAGATAGATAGATAGATGAGAAAGACATATAATGTCCTACCCCCCTGCATATTCTAAGCTGGCACCCTTTAGTGACTTTCATGTGGCACTAAAGTGTGCTTAGCCTTGTATTTATCCAAAAAATAAATAAAAAATAATTAAAAAAAAAACATACTTTTGTAGCCAGCTAGGGTAAAGCAGATGGTTGCAGCCTGCAAACCACAGCTGGCAGCTTCACCTTGGCTGGTAATCCAAAACAGAGGGCACCCCACGCTGTTATTTTAAATTAAATAAATAGTTTAAAACAAAAAACATGGGGTCCCCCCAAATTGGATCACCAGCCAAGGTAAAGCAGACAGCTGTGGTCTGGTATTCTCAGACTAGGGAGGCCTACTGTTATTGGACACTCCCCAGCCTAAAAATAGCAGGCCACAGCCGCCCCAGAAGTGGTACATCCATTAGATGTGCCAATCCTGGTGCTTCGCCCCAACTCATCCCGTGCCCTGGTGCGGTGGCAAACGGGATAATATATGGGGTTGATGCCAAATGTGTAATGTCACCTGGCATCAAGCCCTGGGGTTAGTGATGTCACGCGTCTATCAGATATCCGACATCACAAACCCAGTCAGTAATAGAAAAAAATAGACAACAAAAAAAATAGTTTTATTTGAAAAAACACTACTCAAAACATTCCCTCATTCACCAATTTATTCAAAAGAAAAACAAATCCAGGTCCGGCATAATCCAATAAGGGGGTCCCATGACGATCCATACCATAGTCAATGTACCAGTCGGCTGGGAGAGTAATGCAGTGACCTGAGCTAACATCAATAGCCCAGGTCACTGCAGGGGATGCCGAGCGCTGCTATCAGGAGGTTAGATGAAATCATTACCTGCGGTGACGATCTTCGCTTCACTCCTGTCAGATCTGTCCCTGACTTCTATGCCCGCCGCGTTCTCAGCAGTATCGCCCGAGACGTCACCGCTAGTGACGTGAGAACGCAGCGGCATAGAAGGCACTGACAGCGCTGACAGGAGTGAAGCGAAGATCGTCACAGCAGGCAATGATGTCATCTAACATCCCTGCCTGCGCTGCAATGTGAGAGGCTGCTGAGCCTGCAATGAAGGCAGCCGCGGGGCTGGAGCGGGACACAGACTGCACGGGCACTCCTGCTATCCTGAGCAGGGGGCCTGGTGCTGGCGGTAACACCGTGGGCGGGGAGAGTACGGGGTGCGGAGGAATGTGTGGGAGGGTGCAGGGAAGAGGGGCGGGGACTCCACACACTGTACCCGCCCAGCAGGGCGGCAACATGCTGTTCCAAATTTGCATGTCAACATGGTCCTGCCCATGTTGACATGAAATGACCGAAGCAGCAAAATCGTGGCAGGAGCGGTCACATGACCGCTCTGAGCCGGGGGAGAAAGGCTGACAGCAGGGCAGGTAAGTGGTCACTAGCTACTTACCTGCCCCAATGTAGCCCAATAGGGTAATAATGAAGAAAAGTCAAAATAAGCCGGATAACCCCTTTAATTATAAAGGCCATAGATCAGAGGTTAGAGGTGGTAACCTATTTAAGGCCCTTGCACAACTTGAGTCATTGGATTTATAGATTGGACACAAGGACTCCTATTGGGCTCAATGAGAGCTTTGACAGCTTTCTTTAATTGGGTATTTTTATGTGGTGTGAGAATTGGACTGTTTGTGTTAAATTATTTTTAATTGTTTCTTTTTCTATTTATCCATAATTTAGAGATCTGTATATGCTAAAACCATACCCGTGGTGGTCTGCAAATTTTGAGGTACTTCACTCGACCCGCTCAGTGACTTAGATGTTGACTTTGATTGGGTTTTTTCCCTGAATGAAGTGCCTATGAGAAAATAAGAAAAAAGATTATTATCTAAGAAAAGTGGAGAAAAACATTGTACAACAATTTAATTATAGTTAGGATACAACTATTATTTAATACATTTACTCAATAATTTAGTTTTTTGCATTTCTTGATTTTGCTTGCCGTATGGCATGTCATTTTTAATTTTGCATATAATATTTCTGTTTACACAACAACATGAACACTATGCACTTTTTTTGTTTGTCTATTGATTAGTGATGGACAGACCCGGACTCTAAAATTTAGAATCCGAGAGGTTTTAAAAATACCCTAGTACCGGACCTGGGCCTGGAGTTCTCAGGGAACTCCGGATAATGTTCCGGAACCTTTGGAAATAAAAAATAAAAAAAGGAAAAAAAGAGAATTTTGTTTACTTACCGTAAATTCTTTTTCTTATAGTTCCGACATGGGAGACCCAGACCATGGGTGTATAGCTTCTGCCTCCGGAGGACACACAAAGTACTACACTAAAAAGTGTAGCTCCTCCCTCCGAGCATATACACCCCCTGGATGACAGAATCCAACCAGTTTAGTGCAAAAGCTGAAGGAGGACATCCACCCATAAGTAGATATAGAGTAAAACCCGGAATAACCGGAACCTCTGTCTACAACAACAGCTGGTGAAAACACACGGAACAAGAACTGCCAACAGGCAACAGGGAGGGTGCTGGGTCTCCCATGTCGGAACTATAAGAAAAAGAATTTACGGTAAGTAAACAAAATTCTCTTTTTCTTCATCGTTCCTTATGGGAGACCCAGACCATGGGACGTCTCAAAGCAGTCCATGGGTGGGAATAAACAGAAAGCTGAGAAGTAGGCAAAACCTAACTTCACAAATGGGCGACAGCCGCCTGAAGGATGTGTCTGCCCAAGCTCGCATCTGCCGAAGCATGAGCATGCACTTGGTAGTGCTTCGAAAAGGTATGCAGACTGGACCAAGTGGCAGCCTGACAGACCTGCTGAACCGTAGCCTGGTGCCTAAAAGCCAGAGAGGCACCGACAGCTCTGGTCGAGTGCGCTTTAATCCCCGGCGGGGGAGGCACCTGAGCACATTGGTAGGCATCGGATATGGCCGACCTAATCCAACGAGCTAGGGTCGGTTTGGAAGCCGAGAGACCCTTGCGCTGACCTGCGGTCAGCACAAAAAGAGGTGCACCGCCTAAGAGCAGCGGTGCGTGACACATAGATCCGGAGCGCCCGCACCAAATCTAAAGTATGCAATGCTTTCTCAAAGCGATGCACAGGGGCCGGACAAAGGGAAGGCAATGAAATGTCCTGGTTAAGGTGGAAAGGAGATACCACCTTAGGGAGAAAATCCTGCGTCGGACGGAGAACCACCTTGTCTTGGTGAAAAACCAAAAAGGGTGACTCCGAAGAGAGCGCAGCCAAATCAGAGACTCTCCTGAGAGAAGTTATGGCCACCAGAAAAACCACTTTCTGGGAAAGTCGAAACAAGGGAACCTCCCTAAGAGGCTCAAAGGGGGGTTTCTGTAAGGCCGTGAGGACCAGATTAAGGTCCCAGGGATCCAAGGGCCTCCGATAAGGAGGAATGATGTGAGATGCGCCCTGCATGAAGGTGCGCACCTGAGCCAGCCGCGATACGCCGCTGGAACAACACTGAAAGAGCCGAGACCTGTCCCTTGAGGGAATTGAGGGATAGTCCTAGCTGCAGACCGGACTGTAGAAAAGACAGGATGGTCGGCAAGGAAAAAGGCCAAGGAGCATGGCCGGACGAACGACACCAGGACAGGAAAATTCTCCAAGTCCTGTGGTAAATCCTGGCCGAGGAAGCCTTCCGAGCCTGAGTCATAGTGGAGATGACCTCGGAAGGAATGCCTGAAGCAGTCAGGATCCAGGACTCAAGAGCCACGCCGTCAACCTGAGGGCCGCAGAATTCTGGCGGAAAAACGGACCTTGTGAGAGATGGTCTGGGCGGTCCGGGAGATGCCACGGCACTTCCACGGACAGACGGAACAGGTCTGGGTACCAAGCTCGTCTGGGCCAGTCTGGAGCAATGATTATGACCCGACGGCCCTGATTCTGATCTTGCGCAGGACTCTGGGCAAGAGAGCTAGGGGAGGAAACACATAGGCTAGACGGAACTGGGACCAATCCTGAACCAGCGCGTCCGCTGCCAAGGCCTGAGGATTGTGGGAGCGAGCCACGTAAACCGGGACCTTGTTGTTGTGCCGGGATGCCATGAGATCCACTTCCGGAGTGCCCCACTTGCGGCAGATTGACCGAAACACCGCCGGATGCAGGGCACACTCACCGCTGTCCACGGTTTGACGGCTGAGATAATCTGCCTCCCAGTTTTCTACGCCTGGGATGTGGACTGCGGATATGGTGGACTTGGAGTCCTCCGTCGACTGAAGGATGCGTTGTACCTCCAACATTGCCAGGCGGCTGCGAGTCCCGCCCTGGTGATTGATGTAGGCAACCGCTGTCGCGTTGTCTGACTGGACTCGAATGTTCTTGCCCGCCAACAGGTGGTGAAAGGCTTCGAGAGCTAGGAGCACAGCTCTGATTTCCAGAACATTGATCGAGAGGGCTGATTCGGACGGAGTCCAAGTGCCCTGTGCTCGGTGGTGGAGAAACACTGCTCCCCAGCCGGACAGACTGGCGTCCGTGGTGAGAATTACCCAAGACGGGATCAGAAAAGAGCGTTCCTGGGATAGAGAGAGGGGCCGAAGCCACCACTGAAGAGAGCTCTTGGTCTGTGGCGACAGAGTCACTAGCCTGTGCAAGGAAGAGGTCCGCTTGTCCCAACAGCGGAGAATGTCCAGCTGCAGAGGACGCAGATGTAACTGGGCAAAGGGAACCGCTTCCATTGACGCCACCATCTGACCCAGTACCTGCATGAGGTGCCTGATGGAATGACGGTGGGCCCGCAACAGAGAGCGCACCGCCCAATGAAGGGACTGCTGTTTGACTAAGGGCAGCTTGACAAGTGCCGGCAGAGTCTCGAATTGCATCCCTAGGTACGTGAGTTTCTGGGTCGGGGTCAGAGTGGACTTTGGCAGATTGACAAGCCGCCCGAATTGGACAAGCGTGGCAAGAGTGAGCGAGACACTCCGCTGACAGTCTGCACTGGATGAAGCCTTGACTAGAAGGTCGTCCAGGTAAGGAATCACTGCCAACCCCTGGAGGTGCAGAACCGCAACCACTGCTGCCATGACCTTGGTGAATACTCGAGGTGCCGTGGCTAGCCCGAAGGGGAGAGCCACGAATTGGAAGTGTTCCTCCCCGATTACAAAACGGAGCCAACGCTGGTGTGAAACTGCAATTGGCACATGCAAATAGGCATCTTTGATGTCGATGGATGCAAGAAAATCTCCCTGGGTCATTGAGGCAATGACTGATCGCAGAGATTCCATGCGAAAGTGCCGCACCTGAACATGCTTGTTGAGAAGCTTGAGATCCAGGATGGGCCGGAAGGAACCGTTCTTTTTGGGGACTAGGAAGAGGTTTGAGTAGAAACCTCTGAACCGTTCCCGAGCGGGAACCGGTACAATCACTCTGTTGGCCTGCAAGGATGCCACGGCCTGTGAGAAGGCGGCGGCCTTGGAGCAGGGGGGAGTGGACAGAAAAAATCTGTTTGGCGGGCTGGAAGAAAATTCTATCCTGTAGCCGTGCGAGATGATATCCCGCACCCACTGGTCGGAGACGTGTTGAAACCACACGTCGCCAAAGTGGGAGAGCCTGCCACCGACTAAGGACGTTGCTGGCGCGGCCCGATAGTCAAGAGGAGGCTGCCTTGGTGGCAGCGGCTCCTCCGTTCTTCGGAGGACGAGGCTTCGTGCGCCAGTTGGGTTTTCAATCCTTAGCTGAGTTAGTGGACGAGGCTGAGGGCTTAGAGGAGGACCAGTTAGAGGAACAAAAGGACCGAAATCTCGACTGGTTCCTGCCCTGGACAGGTTTCCTGGTTTTAGTTTGTGGCAAGGAAGTACTCTTCCCGCCAGTAGCTTTCTTAATGATTTCATCCAGTTGTTCACCGAACAGCCGGGTCCCAGAAAAAGGGAGCCCAGCTAGAAACTTCTTGGAAGCAGCGTCTGCTTTCCACTCACGAAGCCACAAGATCCTGCGGATCGCGAGGGAATTAGCGGAGGCTACCGCTGTGCGGTGAGACGCCTCCAAAATGGCAGACATAGCATAGGATGAAAAAGCCGAAGCTTGGGAAGTTAAGGCAACCATTTCGGGCATAGAGTCCCTAGTGAGGGAGTGCATCTCCGCCAGAGAAGCAGAGATGGCCTGAAGAGCCCACACTGCTGTAAAGGACGGGGAGAAAGAGGCCCCTGCCGCTTCATATACAGATTTGGCCAGAAGGTTAACCTGGCGGTCAGTGGAGTCCTTAAGAGAGGTGCCATCCGCCACAGACACAACTGTCCGGGCTGAGATTCTAGACACCGGAGGATCTACCTTTGGTGACTGAGCCCACTCCTTGACCACCTCAGGTGGAAAAGGAAAACGGTCATCAGAGGTACGCTTAGGAAAGCGTTTGTCAGGGCAGGCCCTGGGTTTGGTCACAGTGGCCTGAAAACTGGAGTGGTTAAAAAACGTACTCCTTGCTCTCTTAGGTGAGGTAAACTGGTGTTTTTCTACCAAAGAAGCTTGTTCGTCTGACACTGGTGGATTAAGGTCCAGTACGGAGTTAATGGACGCAATCAAGTCACTAACATCCGCATCACTTTCAGATAGATCAATGGGGTACATAGACGTAGCGTCTGAGCCCACAGTAAAGGCATCCTCCTCGCCTTGCGATTCAGCACGTGAATCAGAGCCGTGGGACGAGGAAGGAGAAGAGTCCCTGCGTCTCCGTTTAGGAGGACGGGGTCTGGGATCAGATGAAACATACTCTGTGAGCTCTGCAGAGCGAGTCGGAGCAGCAGAGGCACCCTGAGAAGGGGGCTGATGCATGGTTAGCAGAGTCCGTGACAGCTGTCCCATGGAGTCGGCAAAGGACTGGGAGATAGCTTTAGAAAACGATGCTACCCAAGCCGGGGGTTCAGCCACCGGGGCTGGAGCAGCCGAAGGGACCACTGGGGAGACTCCAGGCTGAGGCACCACCACGGTAGAGCAGGCATCACAGTGTGGATATGTGCTCGGTTCGGGCAGTATGAGCTTACATGCAGTGCATATAGAGTAAAGCTTTGCAGCCTTGCTCCTAGTGACAGACATGCTGCTGAGGTGGAGGCTCTGTAGTAAAGAATTCACTCCTTCAGAAAGACCCCCAGAGAGTGTATAAAAGTCCACAACCAGAGGTTGTGGCTTACCAGGCCGTTTTTGTGTGCCCTCCGGATTCCCAGCTTGGACCCCCAGACAGCTTGCAGAGCTGCAGCAGCCAGCGCCGATCAGTGTGAAAACGCTGAGAAAATGGCGCTGGAGTGAGGAGGGGGGGCGGGGGTTAATCCAAGAGCGGGAACCGGAGGGCTAAGGAGAAATACAGGGGAGGGAAACATCTCCCCAGAGAGGAGTGTCCTCCCCTCTGCTGAACGGCCGGTGGGCGGCGCCGCACTGTCCCCCTGCATGACTGACATGCAGGGGAAGAGAAACGAAAGTAGGCCGCGGCCGAAGCCAGGGCCTAAATTTATCCATGCGGCCGACGAGCAGGCACCCTCGGCGCGGTTCTCAGGAAAAAACCAGAGAACCGGCCGGAAATCACAGCAAAGGAACCCCTGGTGCCGCCATGCTCAAATAACACACTCTCCCCACACAAGGGACCCCTGAATAACGTCTCATATACTTAGCTTTTTGAGACGCAGGGCCATGTCCCTGAGGGATGAGCGCTCCGTCCAGCAGGGGCCTGAAAGGGCTGCGGATGGAGACCGGTCTCCTGCAGAGCAGTGAGAACCGTGAAGGCTCCCACTTCAAGCCAGAGCCAAAGGGGATGGTGAAGGAGCGCGGCATGGAAGGCTCCCGCCTTGAGATCAACCTTAACAGCACCGCCGACACAAAGGGGTGAGAAGGGACATGCCGGGAGTCCAGGATGGACCCGCTTTTCTTCCAATTCTTTAATTAAAAATCAAAAGAGGATGCATGTGTGTGTGACCTCCTGAACACAAAGCATTGAACTGGTTGGATTCTGTCATCCAGGGGGTGTATATGCTCGGAGGGAGGAGCTACACTTTTTAGTGTAGTACTTTGTGTGTCCTCCGGAGGCAGAAGCTATACACCCATGGTCTGGGTCTCCCATAAGGAACGATGAAGAAATAAAGAAAATAAGAATAAAGCATGCGCGTTATAACAATAACAGCCCACAGCCACTCAGGATTGTCACATCCATTAGATGTGACAATCCTGGCACTTTACCCGATTCTTCCCGATTCCCCTGGTGCGGTGGCAATCAGGCTAATAAGGGGTTAATAACAGCTCACATCTGCCACTAAGCCCTAGATTAGCAATGGCAGGGTCTATGAAAACCCTACCCCCATTACTAATCTGTAAGTGAAAAGAAATAAACACAAACACAAAATAAGATAAAAACAACACCCTCTTTCACTCCTTTATTAACCCCAAAAACACCCAGGTCTGATGTAATCCACACGAGGTCCCATAACGATTCCAGCTCTGCTACATCTGAAGTGACAGCGCATAGAATATGACCACCCGCTGTGATCTTAAGGCAGAGAATGAGTCGCAGCGATGTGTGGTGACGTAACGTAGGTTATTTGCGGTCACAGCTGGAGGTGCCCATTGTCATCCACCTATGATCGCAGGTAACCTGACCTCAAGTGACCTCATTGAACTGAGTGACCACTACTGGGTTGGGTTTGTTATTCGGTATGAATACACAAATGTAGAAATGATTGGATTTGAACAATCCGAACCCGAATATTTTAGCATTCGCCCATATCTAGTCATCACTAATGATAATTTTAAGGATGTCTAAAACTGATCAACTGGGAAAAGGTTGTTGCATTACTCGTAAATCAAATGCCATGTCCTTCAATTTGTCCAATTATTAATACCAGGTTTTGGTTAAAATGAGGCTACCATTTCAAGGTTCATTTTTCATCAAGGAGAAACTAAGCTGAAAATCTATCTTTTGAACCATGTGCATTGAATATTTTTTTGGTATGGTATCAGAGGACTCAGGAAGGAAAAATGTATGTAACAAAATTAAAACATTGTCGTCCATTTGGCTTATCCCTAATCTATTAATTTTACATCTAGGTGGTAAGATAGATGACATCTTTATTATCTTGAGAAGTACCGGTCCTGAACTGCAGAGCTTCATGACTTGGTTGAACAATAACCCATATAACATCAAACTAACCTATAAGGCAGATCGGGAGGCAATTGATTTTCTGGACTATAATATAAAAATGGGGTACCAGACAGAAAAGGGTACTCCACGGGTACAATTATTATCAACAAGTAAGAGGGAAGAATCTTTTCTCTTTCGTTTCATTGGGGGACACAGGACCGTGGGTTATGCTGCTGCTGTCACTAGGAGGCTGACACTAAGTAGACAAAAAAAGTTAGCTCCTCCCTAGCAGTATACACCCTGAGCCGGAGGCGGACTCAAATCAGTTTTTGCTTAGTGTCGTAGGAGGCTGATGTGGGCCATCTCGGCCCCCCTCAGCTACATTTTTCTTGCGTATTTGTCATTTTTTTCGGCGACGCTCATCGCTCTCATTCTCCTTTTTCTCTGTTTCTGCAGGTGTCGCCTATGTTCACCCTCATTCCCTCCAGCCCTGTGGGTACTACTCCCCAGGGTCGCAGAGGTTTGAGGTGTCGGGCCCTCTCCCCCGTCCATTCCCGTGGTACCACTCCCGGGAGTGCATGTGGGGCAGATCCTATATGGGCACCCCTGATCCACCGTGCGGTATTACTCCAAAGGGCGCACAGGGACAAGCTAAAGAGGTTGGACCCCCGCAGCGTTTTCACCTTTTCGGATGGGGCCCACATCGCTGCCTACAGTCGCAGAAGAGCTTCTTCCCTCCATCAGGCGTCCACCTCTCTGCCTCTCTAGACGCCTCTCCCCGCGTCCCTGAAGCCCACAGCCTTACCTTCAGGTGTGCGCTGCACACAGGCAAGTGCAGAGCCCACTGCCTGCACACCGGACCATCCCTGGAGCGGCACCGCAGATGTCAGGTAGGACAGTCTCTCCCCTACCTTCTCCCCCTCGGGCGGCTGAAAATTTAAGCCCCGGTCTCGGCCTAGTCTCCCTGCGTCCCAGCCACGCCCCCCGCTGCAACGGTATTGGCTTGCCGGCCGTTCCGCCCCCGACTCCGCCCACCGCTCAGCCTCCAGGCATCACAGTGTGGGCGGTGGATGCCCTGTTTCCCGCCCTCATACGGCCCCTCCCCCAGCCAACTCCAGCTTCTCTTCACCATCTTGTTCTGCCTCCCAGTCTGCCTGTGTAGCCCAGCTTATCTATTAGCAGAGTTGCTTCTAGGTACTTTTGCAATGGCCTCATTTTGTATGATGAGGTCTTGAGAACTATAAGCTTTGTTACACAGGTAGATTAGCTTTAATCTGTCACTTTATGTGGATGCAAGGCAGAGTGTACATTGTCTTATAATAATAATGATAAATGCTTCCCCTTAGCAAGGTTTACTTATATAGGAAGGTTTGTGCTTAGATGTGGGTCAATTTAGCTCATTATGCTATCAATCAGCTATCTTGAGACAGAAAAAGAGAATTTTGTTACTTACCGTAAATTCTTTTTCTTATAGTTCCGTCATGGGAGACCCAAACCATGGGTGTATAGCTTCTGCCTCCGGAGGACACACAAAGTACTACACTCAAACGTGTAGCTCCTCCCTCTTAGCATATACACCCCCTGCTAGCCAGTCCTAGCCAGTTTAGTGCAAAAGCTGAAGGAGGACATCCACTCACAAGTAGAGACAGAGTAAAACCCGGAACAACCGGAACCTCTGTCTGCAACAACAACAGCCGGTGAAGACACACGGAACAAGAAACCTGCCAACAGGCAATAGGGAGGGTGCTGGGTCTCCCATGACGGAACTATAAGAAAAAGAATTTACGGTAAGTAACAAAGAAGGGAATTTTGTTACTTACCGTAAATTCCTTTTCTTCTAGCTCCTATTGGGAGACCCAGACGATTGGGTGTATAGCACTGCCTCCGGAGGCCACACAAAGCATTACACTTAAAAGTGTAAGGCCCCTCCCCTTCTGGCTATACACCCCCAGTGGGATCACTGGCAGCTCAGTTTTAGTGCTAAAGCAAGAAGGAGGAAAGCCAATAACTGGTTCAAACAAATTCACTCCGAAGTAACATCGGAGAACTCAAAACCATTGAACATGAACAACATGTGTACCCGAAAACAACCAAAAATCCCGAAGGACAACAGGGCGGGTGCTGGGTCTCCCAATAGGAGCTAGAAGAAAAGGAATTTACGGTAAGTAACAAAATTCCCTTCTTCTTCGGCGCTCCATTGGGAGACCCAGACGATTGGGACGTCCAAAAGCTGTCCCTGGGTGGGTAGAGAAGAAGGGAATTTTGTTACTTACCGTAAATTCCTTTTCTTCTAGCTCCTATTGGGAGACCCAGACGATTGGGTGTATAGCACTGCCTCCGGAGGCCACACAAAGCATTACACTTAAAAGTGTAAGGACCCTCCCCTTCTGGCTATACACCCCCAGTGGGATCACTGGCTGCTCAGTTTTAGTGCTAAAGCAAGAAGGAGGAAAGCCAATAACTGGTTCAAACAAATTCACTCCGAAGTAACATCGGAGAACTGAAAACCATTGAACATGAACAACATGTGTACCCGAAAACAACCAAAAATCCCGAAGGACAACAGGGCGGGTGCTGGGTCTCCCAATAGGAGCTAGAAGAAAAGGAATTTACGGTAAGTAACAAAATTCCCTTCTTCTTCGGTGCTCCATTGGGAGACCCAGACGATTGGGACGTCCAAAAGCTGTCCCTGGGTGGGTAGAGAAATACCTCATGTTAGAGCTGCAAAGACAGCCCTCCCCTACGGGGAGGCAACTGCCGCCTGCAGGACTCTTCTACCTAGGCTGGCGTCCGCCGAAGCATAGGTATGCACCTGATAATGTTTGGTGAAAGTGTGCAGACTCGACCAGGTAGCTGCCTGGCACACCTGTTGAGCCGTAGCCTGGTGTCGTAATGCCCAGGACGCACCCACGGCTCTGGTTGAGTGGGCCCTTAGCCCTGAAGGAACCGGAAGCCCAGCAGAACGGTAGGCTTCAAGAATTGGTTCTTTGATCCATCGAGCCAGGGTGGCTTTGGAAGCCTGCGACCCTTTGCGCTTACCAGCGACAAGGACAAAGAGTGCATCGGAACGGCGCAGGGGCGCCGTGCGGGAAATGTAGATTCTGAGTGCTCTCACCAGATCTAACAAATGTAAATCCTTCTCATACCGATGAACTGCATGAGGACAAAAGGAAGGCAAGGAGATATCCTGATTTAGATGAAAAGAGGATACCACCTTAGGGAGAAA